>NC_050586.1:3900000-3942500 GCF_013368585.1 Megalops cyprinoides
AATTGGAGGCCAGTAGTGTATCTGCACCAGGGAAGGACCACCGCCAGTCATAGTACCACATATCTCTGCTCTAAACCGGGTCATTAAATCTGACCAACAGCAGAAGCAGGCCCAGCATCATGACCCTTCATTACTGCATGACACACACTGCCAAACTTGAAGCTCCAACCAAAGATTCAAGAGGAGAATTTTAAACAATCCCCACACAGATAACCAAACCTAAACAAACCACTCCCATCCATGGCTATAAAAATCCCACCAACCACTTCCTTTTTGCATCAGCTGTTCATGGCATCCCTCCATCACCCCATGTACTTCCTTCCTTTTCCCTGTTTATGATGTCAAAAGGGGGGGGGGGGGGGTCAACATAAATACCGCTACACCCAAATCAATAGCAACCTTGATGCTTTGATTGTATGGAAATTCATATCTACTATGGCAACAGTGTAGAACAGTGTTGCTAAGGGGCAGGACTCATGTCAACTAAAATGTTGCTGATTCGATTCCACACTGGGGCACTACTGCTGTACCCTTGGGCAAGGGCCTTAACCCACAACTGCCTCAGTAAATATCCAAGTGTATAAATGGATAATATGTAAAAGCTGGAACCTATGTAAGTCTGGATAAGAGTGTCTGATAAATGACAATAATGTACGGAACTGTGCATTAAGCAGCAAATCCAAATCAACAATTCCAGGACCTGGAGTACAAATGCCTTTCACCTCGACTGAACGACTGTAGGAAACAGCAGGATAGCACAGCGCACTCTTGTGTGTTTCCGTAGATAGCGGCTCTTTATTTGTGTTCGGCCCCACATCTCTGCGGGGAGCGACTCTGCTTTTCCCAGCGTTCTGCTGATGGGAGCAGTGATTATCACCATCGCTGCTGCACTCCACAAGTTATTCCTGACAGCCAGCCCCCAATACGTCCTTCTCCACCGGCAACGCTGACAGACTTCCCTGCCCCGTCGTAGGACTGTGATTTACGCTGGTGCCCAGGCAGCGAAGGATGGGATGGATTGAAAAAAAAAAAAAGCAATGCGGTATCCGTGTGATGTATCCACAGGGGAGTCTTCATGAATGCTGAGTAGGGGCTGGTTGGATGGAGCAGGGCTGGTTGTCATCCTCCAGCATCCTCCAGTTGTGGTATTACACGTTTGAGAATTATACAGCACACTGGATGTATGATGTATAATGATTGGCGTATTTTTGGACCTGTTCATCCTTGTCTCAGAACTTATAATGGACACCACAAGAAAGGAGTGTACGCTGAAAAAAGTATTATCTGTTCATTTTCCTCTCTGAACTAAAGGGAATACACCACCATGGGTGTATAACGCAAAAAGTATGAGCTGTACTCAAACACAAATATTAGGTTTCTGCACTACACAATTTGGTTGAAAAATTGTGTGTGTGTGTGTGTGTGTAGAATCCAGAAAGTAGCATTTTGATCAATTCTACCTCAAATGTGAACATGTTCATTGGTTTTGTAAGTGTGGGATGGAGCGCGTGTGAAGGAGAGTCTTTACAGCATCACACACCCTGTTTTTTATGACAACATGCTGGTTGTGATGTCATTGATCTGTCCTCAAGTATGGCACCCTGCTGAGTTGCTTCTTCACATGGCATGCCTTAGAGAGAAGTGTTAGCTTGCCCTCACATCCGTTAAAGTAGATTCGGGAGAGAGGGAATCTTTTTTTTGTCGTTTTCTATAGTCTTTTTTCCTGCACATCTTCACTAGGGGATGAGGAGGTGTTGTCTGTTTCTGCAGTGTCACACAAAGGCTGGGCAGATTCACATACTGTTACCTTACCTGGACAGTGCCTCCCAGTCATTCGGCCAGCTACACTACCCCATCCACACGCTATAGCGATCTGCACATTGCCTAACGGTCTGCCCAGCACCTGCACAGTACCTGCACAGCATGACTCTCCAAAACAAAAAAAATGAGCTATTGATTCTGCGATTCCTGCAGAGATCAAAGGAAGGATAATCTCTTCTGGCCCGTCCTACTCGCCCCCCCATCACCACCTTTCCCCCCCACCACCCTCCACCCCCTGCGAATCCCCTTCATTGAGCTAATCAGGATGCCTCCTTTGGACTTGGCCTCAGCTACTGCCAAGACCAATGGGGGGGGGCTTCAGCCATTGCAGGGCGCTGTCAGGGCAGGGCGGGGTGTGGGCAGTGGGCGGAGCCTCACATTGAGATTCTGCACGTGATGCCACGCCCACACGGTGCTCACAAGTGTTCACGCTGAGGTTTAGCAGCACAAAGCGGCTGTGTGATCACATGATGACGTGAAACTCCGCAGCACCCAGGCCTGGTCTCTTTCCACAACTGTCCTTATTTTGGCTGGAAAGTAGATGCAGTTTGCCATAAATGAGAGGGCAAAGACAAACAAAACAACAACAACAAAAATGTCACCAGGGGCAAGAGCGTATGAATTAGTCATTAGCTTGGGATACTTATCACTCTGTTAGGTTTTACGTATAGATTTGCTGTATTTGTTTCCTTTGCTTATTGTCTCTCTGTATAGAATGCATATAATATGTATATATATATAATATCTCTTTATATAGAATATGTGATGATGTTGTATGCCATTGCCTTCACACCTTGAAAATAAATAAAAATTTGAATCACAAAAAATGAAACGAGAAAAAACATTACTCTTAGATGACATTTAAAAGATAGGGTGAAAAAAACATTGTGCTTTTTTAGGGCTTTATTCATATCATCAAAATGTCACTTCATTTCAGGATTTGCTATTGAGATCACTCTGTGATGCTAGTGGACACTGGTGGGTTTCCTGTTTTATCCACATATCTCTCTCTAATCCTCTGAGCATTTAGGGCCCAATATGTTTCACTCGGTGTTCAGTTCACATTACTGCGGCACCGAAACCCTGAAATCCTGCAGACAAACAACCCAAATCATTTTCCGTTTGCATTTCTCTCCCCCCTCCATGTGCCCCTTGCTCTCTGAGGGCAGGTGAATCTCATTGATTCTCCCCGTACAGATTCAGCTCAATAAGAGAAGTTCTCCCTCCTCACACATCATGTGCTGCGGTGGTCCAGTTGGAGTCTCCTACAGGGAATCCCAAGGTTTAAAACCTGCTCCACCCTGGGTGCTGCGCGCAGCTCAGGACGCTCAAAACATCTTGTGCAAATAGCATGTGTGAATAAAACATGACTGTGGGGAGTGCCCGTGGTTGTGGCCTCCGTCCCCATTCGGCTCTTTTGCATTAATTTCCATTATTACTCAGTCTTACAAATATTGAAGCAGGGAACAATGTTAAATAAGCACAGAGTGAGAAAAGTGCGATACATTACAGAAAAACCCTGATTCATGAAAAAAGATTGAGTTCATTGAAAATTCATTGAACAGAAAAGATCCTCCCATTAAATTGAGATTATGGGATTCAGATTCTGAAAAAAGAACTTTGGTGGCTTAATGAACTCTGTGTGGAGACGGTGGTGCCCGGCTATCTGTTTCTACGTTTGTCCAGTGCTGGAATGAGGGATGTCTCTCTCTCTCTCTAACCCGAGCGGGGATTTGTGGGTGAGAATCGATCCGATCTCCTCGGAGAGCCCGCAGAGCGGCAGAGACACCCTCTGACAAGCAGTTGACAGGCACGGGTGCGTGCGCACGCTCTCAGGGGGAGCGCGTATCAGACGCTCTGATGGATTTCACACACCAGACTCCGGCGCTGGCTACGCAGCGATATGCGGGCATCGGCCCTGCCGCGCTGCTGCGTGTCGAATCTACACAGTGAGGCAGATGGAGACGCAAAGCCTCCGATGGGAGACTCTGCCTGCCAAAGCTCCGCGTCACTCTGTCTGCGATGGCAAGGAGCACCGTGTACGACAGTCGCCCAGAAACCAACACCCCATGTTAACAAATATAAAATAATGCGAAAACAATAGCAATTATCTCCAAGGAAAACTACCATATTCGTATGAAGTAAGATACAGTAATGAAAAGTGTCGCTTTTTGATATATTCTGTCTGAGGAAAGAAGAAAGTGGGCCATTGCTTTCTGGAGGATACCTTGTGAAATACAACAAATTACATTTCAGGCATTTTACAGCTCTGGTGCTGGGGGTGATGTCACAATAGCCTTACAATGGTTAGAATGTCTGCAAGGAGGTTCAATCCCCAGCCAACACGCCAAAAAAGGTACCCAGGGCTTCTGTGCGTGAGTCTCAGAATTAAAAGAGGTGGCTTGAGAGGGGAGGTAATGGCCCTTTGATAGAATGGTGTTCTGTGCAGGTGTGTGTGTGTGGGGAGGGGGGAGGGGTTACCTGTACATTAGCTGCTTCCACCACAGAATTTGGCATAAGTTCCAACCCTGTGTGCCAAACAGCTCAGCCTTCACTTGTGTGAATTCTGTTTTTGTCCTCATTCCAGCCAACTGGTATCCTTTCCCTCTGCATATTGCTTAGGCCGTGCACACTCCCTCCCCTCCTCTCTGTGTTATTAGGAGCAATACACAGTGGACTCAGGGACCAGAACTCAACCTGCACGCCCGTGGATTCAGGAAGCGTGGACGCCATTGAGAGCAGGTGTGTGGAGGACAGCCATTACCCCCGGCTGACGGGAGGTCAGTGTTTAAGAGCTCTCCAGCCAGAACGTGATTATTCAGCCCACTGAAGCAGCTAAGTAAGGCCGCTGCGTCTTTATGGCAGGCAATTGAGACGGAGAGAAATACCACTGCTTCAACGTTACCCCAACGTTCCCGAGGCTGGGTGGGTCAGCGGGTTCATGTCAACTTTAGGCATCTCGGTTAAAAAAAGGAGAATACTGTATGTGTGTGTGGTGTGTTTGTGCGTGAATGTGTGTGGGTGTACACTCTTTTCCTTGTGTTATGCAAATTACTGTCACTGAAAGAAACGTCCACTGTCATTTAATGGCATGCACAGCTGTATTGAAGAGGAGAGAGGGAGGGAGAGAGCAGACTGAAGCTATGCTCAAAGACTATGATGTATAATCATTTTACCACACAATGCGCTAACTGAAACCCAAAACAGATTGCTCTAATCCCTAAAAAAAAAAATAGAGGAAATTTGCACAAGAAGGCATCAAAATTGCCCTTGAGCGATGACAATCAGCCTCAGCCTCATATCTGCTGCCATTCACTGTGTGACTGTGTGCCTCCATTGGGTTTTCTGTAATCTGTAAATGACCGCATGCAGTGACAGACAGCGAACCCCAAGGGCACCATTACATAGTGTGTGTGTGTGTGTGTGTGTGTGTGTGTGTGTGTGTGTGCGTGTGTGTGTGTGTGTGTGTGTGTGTTCATAACAGGCCATTGGATGTCATGTAGGCAGTTTTTATTTGCAGCCACACAACTCCTGACTCTGTCTGTGGGTGCACTCCTTTCCTCATTAAATTTCACACTCTGTCCCCTTTTCCCTCTGAGCGGGTGTGGGCTGGGGGAGGGTGCCACTGTTCCTGCCAGGGGAAATGATTGGACTAAAGTTTACTCTTTATTTTAAGGGCCTGTTTATGCCGCTATATTACAAAACATCCACAAACAGGATCTTTTTTGGAAACAGCTGAAATTCAATAGCAAGTGTGAGGGGATGGGCTAATAAGCCGTCAGTTTTGGATATGAGTGTACAGTGCCATTTTGGTTAGAGAGTGGTTAAAATTTACATGTCAATGTTAAAATCAAACACTCATTCAAAAAAAACAGATTTAATTGTATGGGGGGTATATTTAAAAAAAAAAAAATGCGCTTTTAAAACTCAAATTCTGTATCCTACATACTATGCGCTCTCTATCTGTTAGTGAACAACTTTTACAAATAGTTCATAGTAATTATTGGGTAGAGTGTATCTATCAGTGGTTTTGTGCAGTGTAAATACACCCTGATAACACAGCGTAACTGGACCAAAAAATCTGAAATACTGTAGACTTTCAGTTGACTCTGATATGCCTGCTAGCCAGCGACCCTGGTAGACAAACAGTGTTGCACCTGTCACCTAGGAAACAAATAAGGGCATTTGAATAAATGAAAAAAATGAAAAAGTACACAATCTAGAATCATGGACAAAAGCTTTTATTCCTTCAGTGTAAACATGGCTTCCTCCAAGGCAACTGGGCGATAATCAATCAATCAACCAACCAATCAATCAATCAATCAATCAATCATTGAAATGATTGAGAGTGAGCTTTGGTGGCACAGCCGGGAGAAACATGTTTTTTTCCCCCAGTGTTTATGAATCAGTGTCAGCTAAAATGTTTTAAGGCTAAGATGAAGCACTGTTACATGCAGTTATTCATCATCCAAGAAGCTGAGGAACAGGATGCACTAAAACAAAATACAGCAGCATCAAGATGTAAGTTCCTCTGCCCAAACTCTCATACAAGCTGGTGAATTTAAACCAGGTCAAATGTTTCCTGTAGAGCGTAGAGCCAATCAGCTGAAATTATATCACATACTGTACTTACATTAATATCAAGGGCCCTCAAATATGTGAGCAGTAAGAAAGAGGGGAAGAGGTGCTTCTGAGAGTCATTGTCAGCCTACTTTTGCCGCAGAGAATAAATGTTTTGATTTTGTGATTCAGTACATTGTCAAGAGTATTTCTGTATAAATAAGTGACACAGTGGTGTCTTCCCCCGGTCTCTCGTCGATGCAGTGAGAGGTTAGTGTGCTTACTGATGCGACAGGACCTTGAAAAGGCCTTGTTATGCCAAAGCACGCTACTGTTACTGTAAAAGGGGAAGAGGAGTCTGCACAGGTGAGAGCCTGGCACGCTTGTCAGCTTCAGCCCAATCAATGCTGTCTTTCTGACCTTAAAGACAAAGCTTACATCGTTACTTCGTTGTAGATACCGCAAACATACCGATGGCGCTATGTCCACACGGGAAAACGCTAACTGACAACAGCAATAACTTTAGCCACCTGCCCGACAAGCCTGGACTTGTGCGCACAGCACAGTGAATGGATTTGGCAGTATTTCCCCTAGTAAATAAATGTTCTCGGAGGGTCATGCAACCAGGAATGCAGCGATAGTCAGAATACTGTCCTGACCATCAGCCCCGATTATGAAAATAAATGGCACTGACCAGTCCCGAAAGGTCACAAGCATTTCATGAGTCTGTCTATTGTCATGAAATTCTCCCGCTGTCATATTATAGGTAAAAGCCTATTTACTGGGGTGTTTTCTTTTTTTTCTTTGCTTTTTAATTGATTGACATCAGTGGCCCAGTTCAGACAGGAAGTACACAAGTCTAGTTAAACCCGTTGTATTTTTCTCAGGAACATAGAGGATGCCGGATAAATATGATTCGTCAGGATGTTTGGATTAGCGAGTACCAGGTCAGGGGTGTTCTCGATTAAAGACTCCTTAAATTAAAAAAAAAAAAAAGAAAACCTGTTTAGCCCTGGGATCATCACTGTGAATCAATTTCTCTATGAGGGTCAAACGTTAGCTGTGCTAATCTTACATCTTAGCTTTAGCATAGATCATGTTTCATTCTCAACACAAATAACAGTTGGATACATCAGTGTAAAAGTCACGCAGATTTCCCATTTCAATGAACGCATTTAACCCCTTAGTGAAATCACTATCAGATTGGCTGTGTCAAAGCATTAACTGACCAACCTGCAGTCCAAGAGAGGACCCCAGTCTAGTCATCTAAACTAATGTGTAGGCTGTGAGATAAACAGGATTTGGAGATTACTGAGACTTGGGGGCTATTGTTTTGGTATTGGATTGAATGGGTTCATTTTAAATTTGCACATCATCCTCAAGTAGAGGAATCTTATGAACAATCTCTCTGGACTAGTGAACTGCATATTTGAATGAGTGCATTTGTGTAGAGCAATTGGGAAAACGGCTCTGTGTTCCACCCTCTCTTCAAACCATTAATGCTCAGAACTGGCGAGACACATTGTATTGGTTGAATCAAGGGGATGGTCACTTGAATCGAGTGCTTATAAGAGCCAGTTTGAGAGGAAAATCAGCAGTCACTCCTGGGAAAGAAAAAGACGAATAGACAGGAAATGGAATCGCAGGAAAGCCCCAACGACGGGGAGGAGAAACGAAATTACACGGTTATAAATTATTCCTTAAAAGCAATCTCAAATAGAGGATGTCTCGCTGGTATTTCATCTCGAGCCTGTATTGTCAATGAAGACCGATAGAGGCGGAATTAATATAGCGCTCTGGTAGCGTACCTTCTATTTTCCGTCGTCGGGAGACTGGTGTCCCATATTGTGCCTACCTCATTCTGACATACACACTTGCTGGCGAGCGCGCTTACACACACACGCACACACTTAATCGCGCACATACATGCGCGCAAGCATAGTCACACCCCCTTTAGTTTCACGCACATACCCATTGGAAATAAACGAGGGGGTCGGACGAGCTGTAAACCCCGGAGTACGCATTTGGTGCAGACGACGGCCAGCCAACGGGAAGCGATGGACACTACATGACTAACCGATACCAGTGAGGATTACAGTTCTTGTTTCGTAGTAGCATCGTAGCATATCAAATAAAAAATGGGTGGCTATGCGATTGGATTACGGGCAATAACGGTAAGTCCCAAGTGATGTGTGTGGATGCCAACATGATCAGTTGGTGAAAAATTTAATCAAAACTTACTTAGCTAGCAAGCTAATATTCAATTTCTATCTAGGAATCATATCCTGATTGATGCAAGCCAGCCTACTTCTTGTGATGCCACAAGTCACGAAATACACAAGATTTCAGCATTTTAATTGCTATTAGCTGTTCCAAACGTGTTTGAAAGGTCATATTTTATGTTTCAAAGTGTTGATGCTTCATATTTTATTTGATAATAGCTGTACTAAAATAATTGTGAAATCACTGCAGACAAGTGCAGACAATTACATAGTAGCATGTGCATCCGTAGACAGCGTGTATAAAAGTATGCTTAGAAATCCGTCGAATGCTTGTGTGTGTGTGTGTGTGTGTGTCTGTGTGTGTATGCGGTCATTTTCAGTATGGGCTCTTGAAGACCACATCAGACAGGTTTCTTTACGGATTTCAGCCACTTCATCTAAATATTGCGACTAAAGATAACGCCGCATCTTCCTTGCCAATCAACCAATTATAGCCCACCTCACGTGATATTGGTAAACAGATGTGAAACAGGGTAAACCGGGGTTAAATTCCGTCATTGACAAGACTGGTACTTCTCCTCGACGCTCACGGCGACGGGCAGAGTTTAGTGTGTAGTATCCAGGCGATGCAGCGTGGCCTCTATGTTTTGCAAGCTTTCGGCAATTGCTCCTGGTCTGAGATTGTTATGGCAATCTCTGATAGGCCTATGGCAAAAGGTCGGCCTACAGTGTATAAATATACAGTTAGTTACATTTACTTGTTTTGTAATGTACAGACATTGCTGCGTTTGTATAAGCGAAGTGCATTTGTATATTCCCTGTACTGGATCAATTGGCAAAATAGTGCTAGTGTCATCAAAAGTGAGAATGAGGGCAGGATAATTTATTTGGGAGCATCATGTGGATTTCCTAAGATCCACTGAGGAATGGTGCTCCCAAATACTGCAAGTGACCATGACATTTTCTCACGTTGTGATATTTTTAAATGGATGTAGGTGAAAAAAAAGGTTCAGAGGTGGTTACAAAGCTTTGACGACAGCAAAGCCTTTAACCATGATAAATTCTATTATCCCCGAGGTCGGATAATCCCTGTTTCAGTGGGAAGCTTGTAGATTAGGATGAAAATTGAATAAAGTTTTTCCAATGTCAGATTAAATGAAAAGGATAATTCCCACAGTGTCTGTGCTGCTCGTCAATTTACACAGACGTCCAAAAAGGACAAAATGGTTCAAAACCATTAAAAACAACTGCTGTTGCAGAGACGGCGTCAAATGTAGACATGAAGCTATATTTTAGGCTTTATAATTGAAGTCTTTTACATGCTTAGTGATAGCTCAGTCAAGATGTATTGCGTGTGTTTGTGCTTACATACATGTGGGCCATGACTTTGGCCCACATGACCATGACTCAGGACTGTGTCACAAATCTCAAATTTATTGTGTTATGGTATGTGTCCGTTTATCTCCAAAAAGGCAGAGTCCTGTTGAAAAATAATATCTTGTAAATACCCTGTGCAAATTAATGTTCTTCCAACCTATCTGTACCAGAAAAACAGCTAGCCCTGTTTCTGGCTCAGTGCTGAGTGTTGGTACAGTGTGGAGGTGAAGATGTCTTCCTTCTTCAGGAACCAGGCGTCTGTGTGCACAGCCAAGTACTCCTGTGATTGCTCTCTGTTATCAGCATCTGTTGGGACAGTGTTGGTGTGTTTGCACAGGTATACCCACAGATTCCCTTTCTGAAATAGCAAGGAGATGTATTAATCTGCCACGGCACCGCATGTCTTTGCCTCCTTGGTGTCTTCCCACTCTGTTCTCCAACAAGATTAAATTGGTTGATTTGATAATAAATTCAGCGAGGTCTCCTCAAACCCTAACGGGATACGAAAAGGACAAGGCAGCTGTGACCACTGTGTGTGTGCGTACGTGTGTGCGTGCGTGCGTGCGTGTGTGTGTGTGAGACTGTGTCTGTACGGAGAGTGTGTTAATGAAGTAGAGTGGACCTGGAAGGGGAGGTGGGCAGGTGCTATGCCACACCCCTGCTGTCAGTGTCGGAGCCCCACCCTTGCCTGTCCCATGCCCCGCCCATGCCCCGCCACTGCCCCGCCCCCTTGATCCTCTCTGCTTTGCTCCGCTCCGATCCTCAGCAGCGCCGGCTTGTGAATGACACATGCTCCTTACGTAACCGCCCCATGAGAGTGAGTAAGTGGCACACTGCCGCTTCCTGAAGACGGCCAGGGTGAGAGAGTGAAGTTAGTGGCGGTTTGTGGCACAGTTGGTCGGATCCCCTCCCTCCACCAGCCCACGGTATGGCAATCCGCACACACTGTGTTCTTTATTCCAACCCCTGCCAGGTTTGCCTTTGAGACTTCGCGCGAATAGAAGTGGGGCTGCAAGTAGTGATGTTACAGTGAGGCTTCAAGAACCCCGCAGTGGGTGGAACTAGTGTGTACTGTCAATCACTAACTTGATTAACCAATGAATAGCCTGCTTCTCATGGCAAGTCACTGTGATTGGTTCAGATCAGTGCGTCACTGGTAACAAACAGTGCCTCCAGCTGTGTTTGGTACTCATGCAGGGCCACTCCGCCATTAAAAACTGTGTTTTTGGTGACCTTTTTCAAAAATGCATAAGTGGGACGAGACACATGTGAAATGCACTGAAGCACCTCGGTCTCATCATGCCCGATGCGTTTCAACAGTGGCACAACAGCCTTCGAAAGGTTACAGCAATTAGCAACTGAATGAGCAGCTAAATACCCTTATACAATGGTAATATATTTTAAAATATCACATCAAATGCATAATGCAATATATTTTGAGGTTAAATATCTATCTTAATATGTCAGTATATATCAAAAACAAATTACTCATGCATATCTGACTTTCATATATCATTCTGTGCTTCATGTTCATAATTACATAATTACAATTACATATGAATGTGGCAATAATTGGTATGGCCTGTTTATTACATAAAACCATACCCTGTCATTTTTAGAATATTCTGTATACCATAAAATAATGTTAATTTTTGTAGTATTTGTGGTTCGTAAAAATTCACAATATGTTCATTACCAGTTGCCATGATTATGAACTTACATATGATTTGTTGTCTCAGAAATGTTTACTGATGTGATTTAGCTAAATTAATCCGTGGAAAAATACATCTTGCTGTAATATATTATTTATCAAAAATTCTGAGCTGTTGACATGCACTATGTGTTCATAAGGATGTTCCTAAGATGTATTAAAAATGCATCTCGCTTGGATTAGGTTTGCATTTAAAGCTGTAAGACTGAAGGGTCTCGGAGATAACAGCTACGCTGAGTTGCATCCCTCGGTTGGCTATCAGAAGTTAATCTCGATTCCTCTGTGCTGAAAATCCTGTTCTGCCCAATCGTTCTGTTTCAGAGCTGCATGCTTTATCCATTTGACCTTCGAGCACGTGCGAGTTTCGCGGAAGGGCTTTTTCCCGCTCTGTAACTCACACCGATGTCTCTGCAGATTTTGGTGTAGATGCTTCCCCTCAGCGTGTGTCAGAGACAGACCACTTGCGCTCTGGTTCACATCTCCTCCAGGCCTTCCTGAGTTCTGTGTAATCTCCACTGCAGCCTCAGGATCAGAGATACGCCTGCATTAAAGCAAGTGATAAGGGATGGAAGTGGATGATAATTCTTTGTCAAGGAAAGATGTTTGACAGGAGGATATTAACTGATTATTGCTGTGACTGCTAAGGGAGCGAGAAGAGGGCTAGTCTGAACAGGACGTTAGCAGGGTATCAGATGGCAGTGGAACTGATGTGACCAGTCAGGGTAGAGGAGAGAGAGGGAGGGAGAGAGAGCGAGAGGGAGCGAGGGGGATGGAGAGGGAGGGAGAGAGAGAGACGTTTTTCCTCCGGCGCTCTCACGCGACAGAAATAAACACCTCAGTCGCTGGCATAGAGCCTCTCGGATGCCGAACCTTCCCGTGGCTGTTCGCATTAAGCGCACGTTAGTGATGTCATCGGAAGTTTCCTGCCCCCAAAATTAGATGAGAACATTTTAAAGGCTCTGTGCCCCCCACCAGTCTCTCCTCCTCTCTCCTCTGGTGCCATTTTGCACAGCCAGAGCCACGGGAGGTTGGGGGTGGGGGCTGGGGGGTGTTGAGGCACCGGTCCTGTGCGAGACGCAGACACACCCTCACGTTACCGGGGCCAGACTTCGGCTGCTCCGTCTCCTGCGCGTCTGTGGTAGGATGCACCCGCAGGGTATTCCCATCGCGGCTCAGCCGATGCTCTGTGCAGATACAGGGTGGAGGGCATCTGATCTCTGCTGATCTCTGCCATGGTGAGTCAGGACAACAATCGTGATCTGCTGTCTCTCTCTCTCCCTCTCTGTTGCTCTCTCTCCCTTCTTCTCTCTCTCCCTCTCTTTCTCAGTCTCTCTTTCACTCTCACTGTCTCTGTCCTTTTCTCTCCCTCTCCTTCTGTCCCCCTCTTTCTTTCTCTCTCCCTCCTCTCTCTCTCTGTCTCTTTGTCTCTCTTCCTCCCTCTCCCTCTCTCTCTCTCCCTCTCTCTCTCTCTCTCTCTCTCTCTCTCTCTCTCTCTCTCTCGCTCTCTTTCTCTCCCTCTCCCTCTCTCTCTCTCCCTCTCTCTTTCTCTCTCTCTCTTTCCCTCTCTGTCTCTCTCTCCCCCTCTCTTTTTCTCTCTCCCTCCCTCTCTTCTATTCTACTTGCTTTGCTTTTTCCCCTCTGTCAGCGCTGCCAATCACTCTATTAAGTAAGCAATTTATCAGTAATGAGATCAAACAGCAGACCCCCCCCCCCGGTGATGCGTTCGGGGTGCTGCCGTGGACGCGGGTGTCAGGTTGATTGGCGGAAGGTCGTACTCCAGTGACGTGTTTTGCAGTGACCTTCCATTAGGATCCCGGGCAGCTGCCAAAACCGAATGAAAAATAAGCACCCATAATTAAAACCGTTCATCTTGTCGGAGGGAATTAGTCCCATTGGCTGTGCCCGCTACCGTTCTGCGCCAGACATGTGAACCTTCAGGAAAATCGGGCCGTGGTCTGATGTTTCTGTCTCTTGTCACTCTGTGTGGGAACAGGCTGGAGTGAACGAGTCATTTTTTACTGTGATTGAGTGATAGATTAAACTGTTCTGAGTGTGTTCTTGATTATTGGACCATTTTCTTTCATTGCAGTCAGTACATTTGGGATTTTTTTTTGTGTGTTTTTGTGTGTGTGTGCATGTGTGCAATACCTCAGTCGGAGAACACCATTGCCTTTTCTGAAATATTGGATGTCTGTCTGTCTGTCAGATGTCTTAAACATTTGAGACCTGTGGCAAATACGAACATGCACATTATTTCTGGACTGATCGTGGCTGAAGGTTTATATTTATTGCATTATAATACTTTTATTACTTTTATACATTTATTTACTTTGCAGGGTTGACTCTCAGCTGTAATCTGGGGACAAGGCATTGTTGGTGGTGATTTTAAATGTGATCTCAGGAAAAGAAACAGTTGTGTAGGTTAGGATGGGTAAGATGTCTTTATCCACATCAGGTTTAGCCGTTGGGTAGGGAGTCAGGAGCCTGGGGCTGGATAAATGTGACTGTGTAGATGTAAGTAAGATGTAAGTGTTGCTTAAAGTGAATAAAGATCTGTGTCTCTCTGTAAGCATGATCTGAGGGGTAGGATATGGGGCAGGGTCGCTAAGGGTGTATGGTGTGGGCGTAGATTTGGGGTGTCTGTGGATGTGGGTGTGGTGAGGAGACGGGGTGGGGGGGTGTAGGGGATAGGGGCGGACCATCTCTGACCAGCTCAGAGTGAACAGATGGCTCGCAGGGGGAGAGATGGGAGAGAGCCAATGGGAGGATTCTTCTGTGGGGAATCGCCGTCATCAAAATGTGCCTCAAATCGCATCAGCCAGCCTTTTGAAAAGCTCAGCCGAAATGAAACCTGGAAAACATGTTTACAAAATACACAGACGGCCAAGCATGGGCTGTGTTTCAGTCAGCATGATACCTACAGTATAAAGTTATGTTGCAAGCATTATAATACAGAAAGCATGCTTTCATGCTCACTTGCCTGATGTTTTCCAGAGCCATTTAATGATCTGTTCATCACTTACTGTGGGGTGCGTGCCTATTGGTGTCTTTTTTATAAATTATGAAAAGATGCACTATTGCTGGTGACTGTCCTCTGGAGCAAAGATTGCATTATGTGATTTTTCTAAGCCTTTTCATGCAGCAGTCCCCTGTCCTCAGAGACAGCTCTGTATTTTTTAGCGTGTTCATGCAGCATGTTGTATTCAGAATATTTGAATAGGTCTGCTTATTTGCAAACAAAGACTTCTGTTACGAAGTTTTGTGTGCTAGTGTGTTGTCATTCATCACTGTCCATTGTGCTGTGACAAAAATTAATTATATATAAATTAATGGAGCACAGAACATCTCTCAAAGTAGGCTCATTTGCTTCTCCTTCTGCTTGGCAGAAATAGGTTATGCTGTACAATGCCGCATATTGTCACATTGTTATATGCACAAGACTGGGACCTCAACAGCTGAAAGAGGAAGTGAAGAATCATTAGAAGCCGGGTTTGTTACAGGGCCGGGGTTTTTGTAGGACCTTTTGTCTGGGCTGTAGCCTCAAAATATCCTCCGTAAAGTGTGTGGGACAAGGAAGGGCACTGTCCAGGGTAGAGTTGGTCTGTGTCTGTTCTCCAGCGTGGGCTGTCACCACAGACACGATGCGATCGGTCTTTCTGTGCTGCGGATTATGGCTGGAGAGGTTTGTTGTACAGCCGCTCTACCTGTCACTGTGGGAGGGGTGTCAGCCTTCACAAACTGATCAGGTATGTGGGGGGGGGGGGGGTTGGGGTTTTTAACCAGACCAGAGAGCCACACCTCTCTCCCTCTGTCTCTGAGCGGGCATGGTGGAGACAGGGTTACTCTAAAGGGGCAGCAGTGTAGCATAGTGGTACGGAGGTAAAGGTTTATAACCAAAAGGTTGCTGGCTTGAATGCCAGCTGGGCAAGGTACTTAACCCAAAATTGACTCAGTAAATATCCAGCTGCATAAATGGAAGTCTCTTTATAAGTTGATCTGAATAAGAACATCTGCCAAATGACAATAACGTAATGTAATGGTGATCAGGAATCTGAGTCCTGACTGCTGTGAGTTTCATCATCACCTCAGTATCCAGCATTCGCAGTGACTCCTTCTCAGAATCAGACACCGTGCATCCTCAACCGGAAGGCAAAACAGTGTCTCTAAGCATGTGGCTTTCAATTCATAATTCATAATTAAAAATCAACTAAGTGCTGGAGGGAGGGGAGGAAACAAAGCACGAAATTCCAAAACACGCTCACATCTGTCGCTGTTTTTTCACAGTTTGCTCTTTTGTGAGTAATCCAGTTACCTAAATCTCCTCTCATTGTGCAAGGAAGGAACGGTACCCCATTGTAGGGAAGGATCCTAACTGTTGGAAGACAAGACAGGGTGATTAAAAAGGAGTGTCAAAATAATATATTCATATTTCGGTTCTGCTTTTTTAGTCTGAAGGGCTTTTCTGTCCGGCGAGAGAAGCGTGGAGCTGAATGATTAATTTGCAGATGGGGTGTGTAGCGTTTTTTGGCTCTGTGGAACATGTTTGTTCTAATAGGCGCTGGCTCCCCACGCTAATTCATTCCTCTTGAGAGGCTCTGGATTGGCCCCTCTCCATCGGTGCTGCGCTGCTCCGTACCATGTTTGCTTCTCCTTTGCTGATTGATGGCGCATCTGCTGGTGTCGGTTCAGACGTCGCCGCCGGCCCTCGAGAGTCGCATCTCCACCGTGACCGCGCACATTGTCTTCTCTCTCCTCCGAGGAAAGGGGGGCGGGGCCTGTAAACACTGTCACTGTTTTACAGTAAGACAATGCGCCCGTTTAAGGCAGCGTTTTCAATAAAGGGCCCAGTCATTGAATTCAGGAGTTGCTGGATGGTTTGTTTTCTATGTTATTATTACTGCTGGCTTGCAGAATTCCGTTGATTCCAGCTAAAGTAAATAAGGAGCAACATATCCGCTATACAGTAGTCTTGCAGCTCGTTACTATAAGGTACTTCCAGTAAAATATATTTCTCAGACTGCACAGTGGTACCTTTACAACACATTGCATTATGATGATGACTATGGAAGCTGATGATATTATTGCTATAGCGAAGAAGATGCACATTGGAATTGCAACATTATAGGCATTATAGACAGTTGTTACTTTGAAATACAGTAAATATGTTGTTTTGTGTTTTTTTTTATTAGGTACGTTGATTACTTTTGTGCAGTAATATTGGATTGCTGTCATTGCATTACTTTGTTTTGGTATGTGAAGGGTGTCCCCTGTACCAGTCTGTGTCAAGATGATTGCAATGATTTTAACATGGAAAGTTTGATTTGATTGGTGGGGAAGATGCAGGTTTGACCCGCCGTCCAGCAGGTTGAGTTTTTCAGATGGGTTGCAGTGTAGGGCTGAGATGGTTCCAAGATTACTTTGCGATGAGAAGAGGAGTTCCTCTGGGTGGTGCGCGGGAGCTCTTGTTGTGCCAGAACTGTCACTGCACATCACCTGAGGTGAAACGGATGGATTTATTGAGCCAATTACACTGGGGGATGATTGAATGGCCAGACTGAGAGGGCCAGATCGGGAATTTGGCCAACGTACAGGGGAACTCCTTAATCTCTGCGTTAACTGCCATGGGATCTTTGGAACCCACAGTAAGTCAGGTTTAACATCTCACACGAAAGATAATGTCTCCTACAGGACAGTGTCCAGTACGTGTTGGAGAACTGGTTTTCTGTTTTGTCAGAGGATAGACTGCCCCCTACTGGCTCAGCAACGCCACTCTCACTGACATCCTGGTTTCTCCAGAAGGTCCCTCATTCAAGTACTCCATCCGGTACGTGCAGCAGGTGAAAGTTATAGAGTGGTAGGGCTTCTGGCTGATACATACCACGCTTGACAGACTCCCATCAGACAATGATCCCTCTCACCGTTTCGCTCTGGTAGGCCGCTGCAAAGCACTATGGGAGCACACCGCCCCTCTCCGCCACGATGATTGCCTGTCAGACACCCTGACGACGAACATAATCAGAGCGAGGTGATTTGTGGAGCGTGCAGCCGGTGCTAAATGGCCACTTATTTCCTGTGCAAGACGGGCGTTGCCGTTGGACCGGTGGGCAGGAAATGACCTCGTCGCTCTTTGTGAAGGTGACTCGGGGGTGGGTTGTGACCACCCCCCCCCCCGTGAGCAGAGCGGGAAGGTAGGCCCCACTCGGACTGGGGCATAATTCAGATCTGATTCGGGCTGGTTAACAAAGCAGGCGGTCAGGCCTGCCGCCCTGAGCTGTCTGTGTGGTTGTCTCTTGTCCGGGGAGAGAGGGATGCACACACCTGAAAGTTCCCGAGGGCTTCGTTGCCCTAAATTGCCTCTCAAGGTGCAGCTTTCTCTACCTTGTTTTGTAAAAAGTCTAACTCAGCAGTCTATGGTCTGTTTCTGTATTATTTATCTATTTCTGCAGTCTGTTTCTACAATAAAAAGTTTTCAAAAAAAGGGAACAAATTGCTCTATCATTACAGCATCTTAGGCATTTTGATCCCTTTGTTGATCATTTAATTTGTATCAGGCTTCTGGAAGGTAGGCAACAGCTTGTTTAAAATGATCTCATCCTTTTCATTTACTTTAACCTAAAGCCAGAGAAGTATGAACCAGCACATTGTAAGGGTAAAGCCAAAATGCCCTTTTCCACATTTGCATGTGAGGACAGCACAAGGACAAAATATATCCCTCTCTCAGTAACAGGGCCTCAGTTGAACTAACGCCGCTAAAGAGCTGAAATGTTTGGGTCATGCCCTGAAGAATGGCTGGAAACAGCTGCCCTTGTAGTATCAGGACATAATAACATGCTGTAATTATCTTGAAGTGCTGTAAGGAACAAGGTTAGCGCGTGTGATGAGTCATTTCGAAAACCATTCGCCTTCTTTATTTTCCTTTTGGAAGTCTGCGTCATCCCTGATTTCTCCATTGTGCTGAGCTGTTTAAAAATATAGTCTTTCTCAGAGGGGGAGTGTTGTGGAGCCCTGGAAGCAGAAGTGCAGTGTGTGTGTGTGTGTGTGTGTGTGTGTATGTGTGTGTGTATGTGTGTATGTGTGTGTGTGTGTGTGTGCGCATGTGTGTGTGTGTGTGTGTGTGTAACTATGTGTGTGTGAGTGTGTATAACTATGAGATGAGTATGTGTGTGTATGTGTGTGTAACTATGAGATAAGTGTGTGTGTGTGTGTATGTGTGTATGTGTGCATGTTTTTGCATGGATGCCTGCATGTCTGTGTGTGTCTGTGTGTCTGTGCGTGTATGTGTGTGTGTGTGCACTCCCACCAATCAATAAATGCTGTCCTTGTTGGTGTTCACTGTTTTTTGATTTGGTGTTAATGCGGTGACTGCTAATCCAGCCTCATCTGAACGTTCTATCACTCACTCAGCCTCTGCGCAACACCAATAATAAAGTCAACAGGAGGGAATAAAAACTGCACTTTATCACAGTTCTACAGCAGTGCGCTGTGAAAAAGCAGGCATTTATCTGGAGGTCAGCTATTTAAGCACCTCTGATGCGCTGTGATAAGGCTCAAGACTAAACACCTGCAGACATTTTCAAATTACGCCTCCAGCCCGTAGTGTATTAGCGGTAAGTTAAATATGACAGGGTAAAACAATCTCGCAGGTGCTATTGACATGGATGCATTCAGCTGAAATGTCCTTAGCCTTGACTTACATCTAAATGAAGTGTTGCTCTTTTCAGCACAAACATTAATTTTTTGTAATTAATTTTTTTGTTCAGTGAACATGTCGCACTGGCAGAATTGTTTCTGGAGAAGAGACGGGAGTTCAGAGGGCATTTCAGAATGAGTCAGAGTGAAGGGAACATGATGATTAGATCCAGGGGAGAGTCAGGGCTGTCAGCGGCTGTGTAAGGAAGCTCAGAACTGGGCTGGATGTCTGAGTGCCCCTCACTGCACGGTCAACTGGACAGGCCTTCTGGATGAACAGGTGTGTGTGTGTGCGTGTCTGTGTGTGCACGCTTACATATGTAAGTGTGTGTGTGTGTGTGTGTGTGCGCTTACCTCTGTAATTGTCTGTGTGTGTGTGTGTGTGTGTGTGCGTGCTTACCTATGTAAGTGTCTGTGTGTGTGTGTGTGTGTGTGTGTGTGTGTGTGTGTGTGTATGTATGTGTGTGTGTGTGTGTGTGTGTGCACGCTTACATATGTAAGTGTGTGTGTGTGTTTGTGCGCTTACCTATGTAATTGTCTGTTTGTGTGTGCGTGTGTGTGTGCGCGCTTACCTATGTAAGTGTCTGTGTGTGTGTGTGTGTGTGTGTGTGTGTGTGTGTATGTATGTGTGTGTGTGTGTGTGCACGCTTACATATGTAAGTGTGTGTGTGTGTTTGTGCGCTTACCTGTGTAATTGTCTGTGTGTGTGTGCGTGTGTGTGTGCGCGCTTACCTATGTAAGTGTCTGTGTGTGTGTGTGTGTGTGTGTGTGTGTGTGAGACTGACATCCCAGAGGGGCCGCAGTGTCTTTGAGCGTCACAGTAAGCGTGGTGCTGCTCTGTTGTCGGTCCTGTTGTGGGTATGATGTTTGATTGGCATCTCTCGGGTGGACATGCAGAGAGAAACAGCACTGCTCGGCAGCTGTCAGTCCTGTTACGGGTGCATCGCACGATCGACGTTCCTGAGAGACTCCAGGGCTACAGTGGACACACGCAGAGCATGGCGCTGCTCTTTCACCCGCTCGGCTGCAGGTGTGTTTCATAAACACGACAGAGAAGCCGTCCACCGCAGGCGACCCACAGACGCAGCGGTGCTGCACAGGTGGCAGGTGGACACAGGTGTTTGAGGTGTCTCGCTCATCTCCTGCCTCAGGAACATGAAATGGATGAAAGCAAAACCACAGAGCATGAGTATTCTGCCATCCTCTGATGGGCTTTTATTCAGCTCATAAGGACACCAGTAAAAGAGCTAATGTTTAGCATGCAATGGTTACAATTTTAGAAAGTATATACATTAGTGTGTACAATCTAGATACTGTATAATTAATGTGTACATTAGTGTGTACATGTATAATTAGTGTGTACATTAGCATGTATAATAAATGTACAATCTAGATACTGTGTACATTAGTCTGTACAATTGTAGATACTGTATACATTAGTATATAGAATCTGGACACTATGCATTAGGACATATGCAAAGAGCAGATTGAACCTACAGTTCACTTACTACACAGATCTGTTATCAGGTGTGTGTTTTTGTGTCTGTCTGTGATGATATGAAGAAATGATACAATCTCAAAATATAGAAATGTTCTCCTCTTTTTTCATTAAAATGTATTGAGGATTTACTGAATTAATATTGCAGCACATAATCCTACACCCCATTTTGTGTGTTCATCATTCTTTCTCACTGTTTTAATGTGTGCTTGATTAATATTGAATAACAGTGATGACACATTTTGAAATTGAGCCGTTGCAGTGTCATTGTGGGCATATAGAAAACAACAGGGAAATCAGTATAAAGGCAGTGTAAATTAATTTTTGTCCGTCTCACAAAATGCATACAGATGAATTTTTTGTTTGCCTGGTTGATCGCACATAGCCAAAAACGCCTTCTGTTCTGTGAGAAAGGGTGTGAGCTGGAATATATCAGGGAAAAAAACAGTCAGTTCTGACACAGACAACGCATTACATTTTAATATTTTAATGTACAGTTATAAAATACTCAGCCTTTACCCTGTAAATATCCGGCTGGTTATTGCATGCTTGCTCTCATTCAGTTAGCTCAACTGTATTTTTAGTCATGTCCAATTAGAGGATAAATGTGTACATTATCCCATTGTGGTAAAGAGAAAAAAACTACCTTTCTCACACAGCATCTAAGTGATAATCAATAAAGTGTTATTTTTGTTGCAAGAGCTTACGATTTCTCCATTATAGCTTGTCGAAAAAAATGGCCTCTCTACACGCAGCCATGAGCACATATCGTATGAAATCCTTGTACGGCAGCACTTCAGCTGTACTTTTCAAACTAAGACTGTGAGGCCTTATCAGAGATTACACAAGCCCAATTACTATTCTCCTCGGGGAGCTTAAGTGTCAGTTAATTTCGCACCTCCTTCCGTTTGCTTTGCTTTTGCTCGGTTGGACCAGTCAGAATTTTGCAGGCTGTCTGTAATTTGGTGCCCCCTCTCTCTGAAGTTACGATCTCAGTACCAGACTGTGTGGGAGTGTATGCAAGATCGAGAGCTTTGAAATTCACTTATTGCATGGCATTATCTCTGCAAACATTATGACTGATGGTAGACATGAAAAAGGAATTTTTTTTCTTTCCTGGGGCTTGATGTGAAGTCATCAGCATTCAATCACAAGTGAAAACATCCTTTTTAATTTGAGGCAATGACTTGCTGGAGTGTGAACCGTAAGCACATCTTGGCAGGAGTTATGATGAAGTATACTAAAATCCTTCATCTGGTATTTGGCTTTAAAAGTGATTACAGTTAGAGTAAAAGCTCCAACCTCTGCCTGCTTTTCCAGATAACCTGGGATGTGTGAAGGTTAAGTAATTTGACGTGAAGATAAATTTTATTCATACAATCGGCAGTTTCCTGTGCCCCATTTTGTTTGCCCAGAAAGAAAAAGATTAAATAAATATCTTAATATCATAATATCATAAATCATCCATGCCCTAGGAAACACAACTGTATAAGTGAACCCATCACATTAATATATCCAAATTTAGGTCTTAGTTTTTCTGTACCGTATCTTTATTTTTGTTGTTAAAAGTTCTGTTGACAGCTATTTTACCCTAAAAGCTGAATGTACAGTGCTTTTATGGATGTACTTTAAAATCCATAAAAAATACATTCACCTGCCATTACAACAGACACTGAGACTACTCTAGGTGAAGTTTTGAATCCTCCCTTTCTAGCTAAAGAAGAGAAAGATACCATAAGTTGTCATGAAACAAGTATTAGCTCCACTGTAATGCGTCGCTGTTTTTTTTTTTCTTTTTCAGAGAATATTAACCTTAAATCAATCTGAAGGGGAAAAGTAGAAGAGTCCCTTTAAGATGACACGCACAGATCCTCCTGACATACTGGCATCGACTGTGTATCAAGACATAAAAGTGAACTCCGCCTCCCCCCACTCCCACTCCCTCCACTCTTCTGAACGATGTGAGTCCTGGAAGACCAGCACGCTGGAGGACAATCAGGAGAATATCAACAAGAGGCACTGCCGTAGCTTCGACTACATCGAGTCCTTGGACGACCCCAAGTCCCGCGCCTCCTCCATGGAGCACCCCCGCCGGAGGGCTGAGAGGCATGCAGTGAACCCCGATGTGGCCTGGAACTCACTCTCCCAGCAGGGTCACCTCCGCTTCTCCTCCCCCGACCTGTTCAACACCAGGCTGCCCCCTCAGCATGCCGGCGCCAGCGACCCGGCCAGCGAGGCGGCCAGGGCCGAGCTCAAGAGGAAGGCCCGGTCCAAGAGCGCCCCGCGGGTCAAGACCACCTTCACGCCGGTGCCCATCGAGGTCTCCTCGCCCGTGCTGAGGAGGGGGAGGGACTCGCAGCGGGGGCCACGGGAGGTCTCCAGGAAGTCCGAGGCATCGTCCCCGCGCCGGGAGCCCCCCCACGGCGCTGGCCGGGCTCCGATGAACGAGGTGCACCCCATCAAGCTGCAGCCGCAGCGTGGGGAGGTCAACCGCTACTCGCCCCTGTATGTCACTGACTGCTTCGACCAGAACCGCCCCGACAAGCCGGCCACCAGCCCTCACGTCAAGTGCCGCGTGGACATCAAGCCTGACGCGGCGGTGCTGCAGCACGCGGCGAGAAGGGCCCCCGCTAGCCGGGCGGACATGGGGTGGCAGCGGTACCACAGCGGGGTGACCCGAAGCCTGACCGTCCCCCGGCAGGTCTCCACCTCCAGGACTCCGACGCCCAGCGAATGCTACAGCAGTGAGTACAGGTACGCCTACCAGTATCCCAACAGCATGCCAAACAGCTACATCCAGCCAGTAGAAATCCCTCTGCAAAGGGACCCGAGGGAATACCTGGGGAGGGAGCGAAGGGCTTTCTCCATCCCAAACGTGCCAACCAAATTCTTCTACACGGACGACCCCGGGACGTATCCATCCCCGGCTCCTTCCTCTGGAACCTACTACCAGGATGATCACTACAGCATTGCCAGCCAAAACCACACCCCCAAAGCGGTGTACACACAGGACCCGAGGACTCGCCTGTTCCACACCCTGCCCGTCCGGCCGTACTACACCGAGATGGAGCCGCGCCACTTCCCTGGGCACGCCGCGTATCCCAGACCTTATTCCACCAGTGAGCCGGGGCCCTACATCATCCAGACTCCGCCCCCAAGGGCCTACTACAGGGAGGATCCCAGGATGTACCCGGTCCAGCCCGTCCCATCCAAAATATTCTACACCAACGAGTCCTACACGCCTCCACCTGAGCATCACGTTCCAGTGAGGGCATACCACACTGAGGGTCGTCGTCGCCCGCGGGTGTCCCAGCCCCAGGTGGATGACTGGTATGGCTCTGATGTATCCGGGTATGCCTACCACCACCCCTCCACTCAGCTGACCCCTCAAAGAGTAAGAACTGAACCCGTGCTGACTCCCTGGTACGCAAACCACTGCATGGAGCCACCCAGGCTTGGGGTTGACACCAGACACTACTCCAGGTCCTGGGACAACATCCTGAACCCGCACGTGGAGAGGCAGCAGCCAGTGCAGAGGGGGCGGAGCTATGAGAACCTCCTCTACCAGGGGAGGCGGGCTCTGTCCCCAGAGGACCGCCGGCAGCCAGTAGTGGTCAACCTCTCCAGCTCGCCAAGGCGGTATGCGGCCCTCTCTCTGTCTGAGACCTCTCTGCTGGAGAAGGGCGCAGCAGACGGAAGGAATTCCATGGGAAGGATGTGGTTCGTGACCCCTGAGATCACTATCACGGACAACGACATCCGCCCAGGCAACCTGAGCGGGAAGCAGGAGGTGCGCTCCGCCAGCTGGGACGCGCTGGACTCCAGGAGGGATCCGTCCTCGAGCGTTCCTTACCAAGAGCCCATCTCCTTTGCGGAGGAGAACACCAAAGAGAAAACCCACAACAGCTACTCCCTGCAGCAAAGCCTGGAGCAGCTGGATGAGCTGTTAGCTGACCTAGTCATTGACTACAAGCCTCCAGCCAGCAGGAGGCACAGTGAGGACCTTCTCGACCAGCTCAAGAAGCTGATCAACGAAGACGAGGTAGGACCTTCAACTGAGAAAGAGTCCAAGGATGCCGAGGGCCGAGGTCCCCTGAATAAACAGCCCTCTTCCACAAAAATCAGCCCCGACAACCTCCAAGACCTTGACAGCGGCTGCGACGGAGTCCAGAAGAGTGCGGACGAGTGCTCCCCTGACCAGAGCACGGACGACGACGACACCATGATGTGCTCCAACAGCAAGTGCCGGCGGACGGAGACCCTCTTCAACGCCTGCCTCTACTTCAAGTCCTGCCACAGCTGCTACACGTACTACTGCTCCCGCAACTGCCGACGCGAGGACTGGGACGTCCACAAGGAGAGCTGCCTGTACGGCCGCATTGGCAGCATCTGCAGGCACGTCATCAAATTCTGCCGGGAGACCACCGAGATCCACAAGGCCTTCTCCCGAATTGCTAAAGTGGGATATCTCTCCCGGGGAAGGGGCGTCCTCTTCCTGGGATTCCCCAACCCGGGGTCGTCCAACAACTTCCTGCAGTTCGGCCTGGAGAGCCTTCTCATGTCCCCCACGTACCTGTCCCTACGGGAGCTGGACGGCTTCAAAGACAACCTGGGGAGCTACTGCAGGGAGCTCCAGGAGGCTGGCAACGAGTACGACCCCAGCGAATGTTTCCTCCTGAATGTATCCATAGCAGTGGGCGAACAAGTGCCTGACAGGCCCTCCCCGAGGGTCCAAGCCCCGACCGTGCGGAAGTACGCCAAGGTCTCCCTGGCCTCCTCCAGCCCCGAGAGGAAGCTCCTGAGGAAGGAAAGCGACATGGAGACGCTGATCCTCACCCCGCCCCCAGGGATGACCGACATTGACAAGGAAGGGGAGGAGGGCAGGAAGGCCCGGGAGATCTGCTTCATCAACATCCAGCGGGAACTGCGGACCAGGGGGGTCTTCCTGCGGCACGAGTACCCCCAAATCTACCAGCAGCTGTGCGAGTTCGTGGAGAGCAACAAGAGGTTCACCCCGACCACCATATACCCCATAGACAAGAGATCCGGGAAGCAGTTCATGTGTATGATCATGGCTGCCTCTGAGCCACGGACACTGGACTGGGTGGCAAACCCCCATCTCCTAGACGACATTATCTAATCGAGTCCGCTTCTGATGTCATACACAGTATGTGTAGCTATATTAATACATGTTTATAGTTACGCATCAAGCCTATTTATTATAATTGTTTGTAGATATGTATTTTACTACAAAAAAGAGATTTATTAATGTTTGCCAACGTCAGCTGTTGTCATTCATCATAGTAATTAGGCCTAATTTTTGCCTGTTCAATTCATAAAGCAAATTAACATAAGTACAAGAATTTAGTCATTAATGTTAGACATTTCTTGCCTGTTTGGTTCACCAAATAAGTTACTTTGAATGCAGGTATTTAGTCAGCAAGGCTCAATACTGTCATTTGTTTCTGTATGCATTATCTTTCATATGTCATTCACTTTGTTTTCTGTCACAGTTGTCTCTCATCAGTTTAATTGTGGTGTGCACCAAGGTCAATACCCTTGCTAGCAGCCTGCACATTTGTGGTCACTCTTTGGTGACACTGAACTTAAAGTCAGATTAATTTAAGTGGAACTGCCAGGAAATCACTGAGCTCACTCATTTCACTCCGTATTACAGAACGATTCTTATTACTTCCTTGTCAAACTGCTTGTAATATTCCCAAGTAATATATTTGACAGTTTACTTCAGTATTAACCTAACGCACATGCTTAGTACTTTTTTCAGATACAATTGTTTTGAAGTATTAGGCTGAGGATTTTCCATGAAGTAGATCCAAAGGAAGACATTACACTTTCCATGCAGCCACATACCGTAATTTGCTTGTCTGTTGAACAAAATTTCATAGCTCTTCACCATTTTCTCTTAGCTTTAGTAGAGAAGAACGACAGTAAACCATACTCTTCCACAGAAATGAACTTCAAGATGGAATTGCTTAATATTCAGACTGTATGGTCTGTTTATGATGAACAGATTTATGCAAGACAGTGAGGATATACAGCTGAAATGAAGACATTGCTGTAGAGGAAATATAAGCTAAATTACCAGAATATGCCAGTGGGATTTAGGTTGTAGATTCTTTCAGTTGTAAAGTATGTGTAGGCAGACTACATGGCAAACATTTTGGTAGATCAGTGTAGTACTAGATGATTCCTTGCCAACTCAAGGACAGATCTGAAATTGATGAGATAGATATTCTACATCTTGCTTTGCTATCTATCTTGATGGGTGCCAATGGTGCGATCTAAGCTATCTGTGAGTGCTTTGTTGGCATTTAAAATAGGGCATATGGTGCATTTGGAGGAATTACAAATAAATGGTAATACCAGGGTTTTCTGTGACCATATCGCATTGTGCAGGAGGTAGCTTACACTCAATGAGCAAATGAGCTCAGTGTTCAAGCAACTATGTAAGACAATTGGTGTTAACCTCCAAAAAACATAGACTGGCATATGAACGTTAAGGGACTCCATGCAGTATCCTTTATAAGACCCTTAAAATGGTTTTAGTGGATACTGTGTAACTGAGATTGTGATTCTCTTACAACAGCCACTTTTGTCCTTATGATACATTAACCTGTCAGAGTTTTCTGCCATTGCTGTGTGATACTGAAGGCTAAAATAGTTACAGTTGTATTTGTGTATTGTGGTGGGCTTGTGGCAATGCATTGGTATGTCTCTATAGTAAAAAAAAGTAATAATAACAGAACAAAAGTCATTAACAAAAACAACAGTGTAAAAAAGAGATGTACAGTGTGTGGGTTATGTGTCACAGGTTTGGTTTTATGACTAATTTTTTACTAATCAAATTGAATACGTTTTTTCGAGCCATTCACCAGTCTGACCATGTGCAAATGTGCCATAACTTCAAACCGCAGAGTAACCCTTCTCTGTACTGTTCCATGATGATGTCGAAAGTTCTGTACTGCTGCAAAAAGTTACATTACCACAAAGAGTTAATCTTTCACCTGCTGTCTAACACAAAGAGGAAACACTCAGCAAAAACATATTTTATAATATTCGCATTTTGTCTGTCTGTTGTCAGTATGTTATGCATGTGTTAGCTTTTTTCACATTATTTCTTTGCCCTAATTTCTGCCCTCCTATTACACACATTGTTCACTGCTTGTGTCCTGTTCACATATCTGCAGTGTTACTGAAAACTTATTGCTTTGTCAAACAACCCCCTGCAGTGGATTTTCTGTTTGACAAGAGATGCAAATGGTTCATATATTATTACTTATGTGTGTGTGTGTGTGTGTGTGTGTACATGATTTGACCCACTTTTCTCATTGACTTGCTTGGATGACTCTCCTGTACTCAGATGGAAAACCCTTTGATTGAATGCATGCAACCTATATTTTGGCCTTTTTGTCATGGCAATGATAATGAGTATGATAAACATAGACTGATCTGCTTGATGATTTAATATTTTTTGAAAAATATTTAAAAAAATGAAATATTTTGGTTGAGAAAATAATTCTATATTTAATTCCACTAAAATGTACTGTATGTGATTGTCATGCATACTAATGGAGGGTGATATTTTACAGATAATGAGTTAACTGCTCCTGCTGAAATGAGAAACTGAAAAAAATACATGTGTCAGGAAGACGTTGTTCACTGTATCATTTTTAAAATGTCATCCTCTGTTTTACTGCGTACTATTTATAAATCATATTTAATAAATGAAATCGAAAAGACAAGACTGAACCTGTCTGTTTGTCACTTGATGGAGCGAGAACAGACGCGCAGATGGAAGACATTGAATCATTAACCATTCAGTAATTATCCACTACTGCACTTTGCTCTTTAAGAGCCAAATTTAAATCCTCTAGGGTCCCATTTAATATTAGCATTTTGTGTTGCGCTGCAGTGATACATTAAAAAACACACACACTGAAGCAGCGTTACGTTTTGCTCTAATTTACACTTAATGGAAACTGCAAAGTTTCTTAAACTTTTTTTTTCTCGGTAAGAAAGTAAATGTGGCATTGGTCTCGGCTCTTACAATGTGTTCTGCGGCCGGACAGCGTGTTCCTTAGTAATGTGTAAATTTAACAAAGGGGGCCTTTCAGTTCGAATGTGGCCGCGGCCCCGCTTCAGACGGGAAGAGGGGAGAAACGGGGGCAAGGCTGTTTGTGCGCCGTGGCAGCGGGTCAACAGCAAACACGCCACACAATGGCTCTCTGTTATCCCCCCGCGACTGAATCGCCCTATCACGGCCGAGGAAATCCCACGTAATCTATTTCCAGGTACATGGATGACGGCCAACGTGTAGGGTCAGTGCCGGCCGGGGAAGCTGGCAGAGCCCCCGGTCGTCTCCTTTGGTATGCGCGGAACCCAAGCAGCACTTCGCTATTCGGACCGGTCTCCGTGCGCGTCACTGTGGCTCAAAGAAAACCCCTGGGGGGTTTCATCTGCACTCGCGGCTCAATATCAATTATATGCCGCAGTTAAATAATTAAGCACGGGCAAGGGGTACAGTCATTGGAGATGAATCACAGTCTCTCAAATCACACAATATGTAGTGAGAACCGTGTCTGATCAATGCTTTTCAGCGTAATGTCAAGCGCGCTGGCAATCGGAGGAAGATTTGATTCATAGGAAACAGTGTAGGCTACATTTTCCATTACTGTCATAGTCACTGATTTCATTAGACATGGTCCCTATGAGAGCCTCCTACATTACTAACAACCTAAAAAGACATTTGATGTTCTGTTATGATCAGTTGTGAGCGTAATTTTTAACGTGTAGAAAGGTGTGAAAACTTGATGGCCGATCTGCCTCCTGGTTTAATCCTCCTAGCACTTTAAAGGGTTAATATTTATGATGTATTTAATTAACGGCCCCTCCCCTCCAGAAGCTGTATCACTAAGGGACACCGCAGTGTGACCCTAGCTGCGGGACTGCAGGCCCTCTGTCACTTCGTTGCTTGGTTTGATGCATAATTCATGGCGTCTAACAGGCAAGCCCCTGAGACTACGAGTGCACTGCGGGCCGGTCGGGCCCCACCCAGCCGGCGACAGCACCTCAGGTTCACGGGAACAGTGAAGAGAACAACAATGAACAATGATTGGCACGTACAGCCAGAAATCAAACTCATGGCTCCCTAGCTAAATTAAAATGACATGGTAAAAGTATCTTTTTTCCATTATGGAATATGAATGATTCTCTGTCTTTAAAGAATCCAATTGTGCAATTGTTTTTGCGAAATGTCAAATGAAAAAAAAAAAAAAACTTTTCAGGTGATTGTGTCACCTGAACCTTGTTTCAGTATACCACAAGCCACAGCGTCTTTTAACGTGCTGGCAACGCTCGGACCGTTCTATGCCCATGCCACACGGATGCCGGGACTGAGCACCGGCGGGTACGGCACGGATCTCTGCATGCTCGAGGGACAGACGGACTTCCTGCACGTGAGATCAGGTTGCGTGCATGTGCTGACGGCGCTGCAGAATCAGAGGGCGCATTGATTCGTTCTCACCGATCACACGGCACGTCCTTTCCGGTATCCCTATCCTTGAGACCCTCATTGTCACCTCCTAACATTCTAGGGTGCTTGGGTGTGTGTGTGTGGTGTGTTTGTGCGTGTACAGCACGGTACCGTTGAAATCTGTAGGATTCATTAAATCAGTTTCAGATTTCGGTGCCTTTCCTCTTTTGTCAATAGGGCACATGCAGAACTGCGGAGTAGGCTACACCTTGCACGACTGATGAATCAGCACTTGCTTCGTAATGAAGGTGTTAGCGCACAATGACATGCAAGATTCACACTGAAACCCCCTTCACCCGATTGACTGAAGGTTGTGTCCTAATGCCAGATAATATCACATGCGGCTGGGCACCGCATTCTGCAAAGCACTGTCTACACACACTCGGCTCGGAGAACCGCGCACTTATTGCTTGGATGGGCGTGCATCAAGCACACCTGATCAGGGAATGACAAGAAAAGTTAATTGACTGTTTGCTTATCACATCCAAATGAGTCTCAATTTTCGCGATTCGTGCGCTGACTGATACTTCACATAGTTATACGTTTTTTCCATCCCTGGTGTATTATTAGGCAGTTCGCTTTACTACTGCATTTTGCTGATGGCCCATAAGGATTATGCTGGTTAAAGATGAAACTAAGGATCATGAGTTCACGGTGAACTTGAACACCTGACACATTTGACATTTTTGCCTACTCTGCAGTACGCGATTACGAACTGCAAACCCTCACTGAATGCTAACCTTATCGTACTATACTATTGCTTTCACAGAGAGCAAGTTTAAAAGAGAATTCCAGTATGCGGTATGTTAGCGCTATCTGCTGGTAAAATTATGTCCAAACACCAGAACGTTATTAGCCCGACTGACAAATAAAACTACAAGCCCCACAACCGAGCTGAAGTTTCCTTCCCTCTTTGTGCATGCGTATGGATCACGTCCGTTAGTAATGACAGCTAGCGTTATCGGAACGGGATAGGTTTGCAAGAGGGAGGTTGCTAGCTAGCTTAGCCCTTCATAGCTAAACAACACTGGTGGGAAAAGGAGCGAAAAACACACAACTAGCCAGCAAGCTAGGTATAATACAAAAAAACTCATAGAACAAAAAACGCAGCCAGACGGATACATTTCGGAACCACACTCAGTAAGTAGCAAGCGTTATCTAGCTGATCATTGAGGGGATATTGTTTGTGGCTCAACGTTACTTTGCAGTACACAGCTAGCTGGCTAACGTTAATGTTTTAATGTGCATGTTTGCAATTCAGGGTAGCCAGCCGCGGTGGTCGGGGATCGCTGTCCTATGTGGCTGTGTGTTGCTAGCTAGCTACTTTAGGCCTAGCCTGCTGGTGATTGCTGCAGCGATACATTCACCCTCAGCCTTTTTTGTAAAACTGAAGTTGTTGCGTTGGCTGTCATTTGTAGACAAGAGTTTCTCTTGATCGAGAATAAAGGCAGGGCTGTTTGTGATCTCCACTTAAACATTCAGATCACCGGCTAGCAAGCTACACGCTGTCTGATTGCTAGCCAGCTACTGTTTACCAGCACAGTACTGTTAGTTATGATCTAGCCAGTCGGCTAGCTCGGTTGTCGTGATGGAGGCAATTTAGATCGCTAAAACTAACTCGCAGGGGCTAGATAACGTTAGTCGTCTCTCTAGTTATCACTTTGCGGCTAGCGTTATGGTGGCTATCTGATGCGTGGTGTGTCGGTACGGTGAATTTAGCCTGCCAGCTATGTTGCGACTGTGATTGTCAGTGTCACTGTTGCTTAATTAAACGACAACAGCAACATTGTAGCCAACGATTCACACAAAGTCATCGTTTTTTTCGTCGCCAGCTAACGTTAGGTATGCTTTGCTTGCTGGCAGATTTAGCGTTACGTTGCTAGACACACATCGTTACATAGCAGTTAACTGCATGATCTCGCTAACAAGGCTACCTGGCTAGTTAGAAAAATTGTGACAGAGCCAACAATCTTTTTTGGTTGGAACAGTGTCACCTTTCAACTTGAAGCCTGTGCATTTTAAGCATATAATGTTGTACGTATGGCTGTATGTATAGGTGAAGCTAATATTATAGTGCATGTTGCTGGCTGTCTGATTCTAATTATCTTTGCAAGTGCACCTGAGAATGGGAGTGGCAGTCAGCAAACTAAGTTGAATTTAAAAACTGATTGACCGTTAGTAGCTTGTTAACGTTAGCAATATATAGTAAGCAGTCTTCCAAGAAGTGTCGGGAACAAAAAGAGACTTTTCCGTACAATAGTTTAAAAGCAACATGTGGATACTATCCGTCTCACTGTGTTTGTGGAAGACGTTTTTTCTATCGGAAATTTGTTAACAGGGTGGATATTCGAAAATTAATCTCAGCATGTTTCAGCTTGCTTAAACATCAATATATTTGTCAAATATATCAATGTATGTAACTTGCTAGGCGTGTGTGAGATGTTAAGATTATTATATAATAGCGTTTTATAGCTAGATTAGTAAGTAATTGCGCAAAGAAGTAATTTGCGCTGTAGTTTCGTTTGTGGAATCTCAAATTGAGACAAGATTACTTCGTGGCCAAATGGAAACGCATATTTTGAGTTTTACTGTAGCACTTGACATAGGTCCCCTTTGTAGACTCAAAGTCAGCAGTTCCTATAATCCTCACGCATATGCACCGAATGCACTTATGGTTATGCACATTCATGTAGATGGCCGTCAAACCCAGAAAAAAGATGGAAGTTTGGAAGAACAGTGTAGTGAATTTGGGGCTAGAATGCCTTGCATGCAAAGTACCACAAAACCAGACTACTTGGCCGTCCCAGGATGGATTTGGGGCAGGCCTGTGTGTGTGTGTGTGTATGTGTATGTGGGGGAGGGGGGGGGGATGTTTTGGGTGGTATGGGGGGGTTGGGGGTGGGGTATTAGCAAAGGGCAGCTGTACTCTGAAGGCTCCCGTACCCGACTCCTCTCTCTCTCCCTCTCTCGGCATAAGCCTGCCAAATCCCGTGGCACGCTTGTTGTTCTCTTTCCAGCCAGCTGCGTGGCTGGCGCGAGCTGGGGAGTGGTGTCACCCCCTTTTTGCCACCTGTCCCCCCCCCCACCCCCCTTCACGTGTGGTTTCTGGAGGCCCTCTCCTGTGGGTGTGTGGTGTGGTTGCCTCTCACCCCACTCCAGCTTTGGATCCCTGCCACGCCTGACTGAGTGAGCCGCGGTCACCAGTGTGGCAGGGGGAGAGGCCTTTGGCCGGACTCAGGAGAGGGGTTAAGGACAAGCCCTCTCATATGAATGACCGAAGCCCTGTGGGGAGACTCTTGCGTGGGGCGTGCTTATTTGGCCGCGGTGAGCACCAAAGCACACGGTGACGAGGCACCAAAGTGCGGTTTGTTAAAATTACCAGCTCTGCCGACTCCAATGACTGGAGCGATTTTTGCACTGGCGCTGTGTTATGACACTGTACCGCTCAGCCCGCCCACTCAGCCCACTGTGAGAGAACGCTGAGGGGATGGGGTGAAGGAGCAGGGTTTGGAAGAACGGGATGACACAGAAGGAAGTAAATTTTGAAGATCTGAGATGCCATTATTGTTACAGTACATTACATTATTGTCATTTAGCGGGCGCTCTTATTCAGAGTGACTCGGAGAGGTTCCAGTTCTTGCATGTTATCCATTTATACAGCTGGGTATTTACGTAGGAGCTTGTGAGTTAAGTACCTTGCGCTTCCTGCTCCTTTCCACTATTCTGCACTGCCGCCTGTATTGTATGAAGGAGGCTCCCTTATCAAGGGCTGTTCGCATAGCCATCGTCATGTTATCCGCATGTACAGCTGGACAGTAGTGAAGTAGTGCGGGTCTAAGTGGCGTTCTCCAGGGTGCAGCTGTTCTGTCCCACCTGGAACTCAAACCCGCAGCCCTGTGGTTGATAATCCTGTTTCCTCACTGTTGCTCCTCACTGCTGCCCGGGCGGTATTTTTAGACTGAGCAGGATGGTTTGGCGTCTCGGTATCCTTTGAGCAGGCCCACAGCAGAGCGTTTGTAGGAGACGGCAGAGGAGACAGGCTGCAGGAGGCTGCGGTGAGGAGCTGGGCTGGTGTGGCAGATGCGTTGCCATGGCGGCGCGTTTCGGGAGGCAGGGGATGCTGGGAAGCGGGACGGCGAGGCGCTGTGCTGCCACCACTTTGCGGTGTTCCCCCCCAGGCGACCCACTCGTATTTGAACCTGGTACACTGTGACCACGCCAAGGTGCTCTCCTCCAAAAAACCCGCTAGAGAGAGAGAGATGCAGGCAGATAGTGCCCTGGCTACATTGTCCTGCCCCTTATCAAATAGGACCTGTGTTTGAGAGCCTCTCCTTCACAAAATCCTGCCCAGATTCACAAAACATTACATTATTGTCATTTAGTGTTTCTCAATCCTACTCCTGGAGCCCCCCTGTCCTGCATATTTTCTATCTATCCTTGCTGCTTGATTAAATCAGGTGTGGTCAGCTGATCAGAAGTGCCGCTGATGAGTTCAGTCAGTTAGGTAGAGCAGGGGAAGATGGAAAACGTGCAGAGCAGGGGGGGCCCAGGAGCAGGATTGAGAATCAGTGATTTTAGACGCTCTTATCCAGAGTGACTTAAACAGGTTACATTTTTTTTGAGTTATCCATTTATTGGACATTTACTGTGGCAATTGTGGGTTGAGTACCTTGCCCAAGGGCACAGCAGCAGTGCCCCAGCAGGGAATCGAACCAACAACCTTTCAGTCTTGAGCCCCGCTCCTTACCACTATGCTACACTGCCATTCACTGATCTCATCTCCTCCGGCGGGCTTGCCCTGTTCGCCACGCCCACTGTGTCAGCCCATCCACGTACCGCTAGGATCTGTGGACCTGCGCAGAATTTTTATTTATTTATTTGGTTCTTGTTTGCACAGCATGTGGCCCTCAAATGCAAATCCCCTCGCTCCACAGTGGCCCAGTGCTGACACTTCCTCCCTGGAGGTTCAGAAAGGGAACGTTGGGGGGGGGGGGGAGTGAGGGGGTGGGGGGTGGCGTGTCAAACGGGCTTTGTTTGGACAGGGTCGGGAGTAGGAAGTCGGGCTCTCGGAGCGGACGTGGGAGTCGGAGTCGGCTCTGTCGCTCGGCGCGAGGAGGAGAGAAAAAAAGGGGGAAAAGTTCCCGGTCAGGCCAGGCCTTCCTGGCAGAAGAGCCACATTCATGACACGGGAGAGGAAAATAAGAGCTGTTTTTCAGAACGTGCCGTGCAGCTGAGGATGCGGCCTCTGTCATTCCCCTGTTTTCGCTGTAGATTTAGCGTTCCTGGTAATCTCCTTTGTTTCTCCTGCGCCATCTCAAAAGCCACTGCCAAATCCCCCCCCCCCCAATCTCCCCACGTCTCCCCATGTCTCCCCATATTCAGAAAAACACATTTACAAGCGTGGATCATTATTTTAGAGGTGGTGTTGTAAAGTCTGGTGTGCCTGCAGTTGGTTGTCATTATTCAGCTGTTGTTTATGGTACCTTTGTAGACATTTCTCTGCTTTCCTTGCCTATTTATTTTTTATTATTATTAATATTAGGGAGAGCGAATGCTGGAGGCATAGGCCTGCACAGCGCTCATTGTGTGAGGCAGCAGAGATATGTGGCGGAAACAGGGCGAGACTCGGAGGGAAATTGGGAACAGGAAAGAGGGTGATGGGGTGTCTTCGAAGCCCGCTTGGGGGGTAAATGCAGGACAGGCAGATGCCAACAGCTTTCCTCTGTGCAGGTGTCCTGAGTTGGCACTTTACACACTGTATTGGTCCTCCACAGTATAGCTGCAAGGCTATCAGAACTTTCCCCCAAACAGTCCTAGAGTGGTATGAGAGCCTGCTCTTTCTGAAACTCCAAGAGCTGCCTGGATGATATGGATCTTAGACAGAATCTGTCTCTAAAACTAATAAGAAATACTTTCTGGCCACTTTGTACTGCTCTGCTGAGAACTTGAGTTGAAATCCATTACCATAAGTCACAGTGGATGGCAAACGGAAAAAAATGTTTTGTTTTTTCCTGGAGCTTTTTCTGGGAGGTATTTTTCCCTGTATATACCTTGTGTGTGTTGCCTGCTTAGAGTGGCTTCATTAAAGCTGATCTCCCTCTTTCTCATGGCACAGAGGGCTGTGGTAATCAGAGATTTCAAAAATGAGAAACAAGGATCGAGTTTCCCCTCCTCGGGATCGGTTTGCGCTCCTCTTTCCGCCTCTGAAAGCCGAGCCGCAGGCCGCTGTGGGGGTCGCTGCGATTTTTAAACCCAGCGTCGGAGAACGGCTCGGTTCAGCTCTCTGGAGTTCTGATCCAGAGATGGCTCGGCGATTGGAGTTCTCTGCACACTCAGCTGAAGGGGTTTGTGGGCCTTATCACCAAGGCCGGGAAACATGGCTGTAAGTGATTGGTGGGATTTGTTCTCTGTCGCCTCAGAGCGTGTCAGCAGGGGCCCGGGCCGGATCTCTGGGGAGCGTTTACTGGTTACCGGTGCGGCACGTGCACTAGATGTTAAACTGCAGAAAGGGTGCCGTGGGGGGAGGCTGCTGACAGAGGCTGCGGGCGCTGATCCCGGGTCAGTATCACACAGGCTGTGTTGTTATCCAGGCTGGGTTCCGACTACCTCGTCCCCACCTCGTGCTGTCAGGATCGGGTGCCTAGGGCAGGGGTTTTGAGGATCTTGGGGCGCCCTCCTGCATGTTGACGTCATGGGAACCATATCTGGGCAACGTAATTGGTTATGAGAATCACAGCAGAGTGTCAGTCCAGTAAGTGAGACAGTCAGGTGTGAGATGATTAATCATTTCAGATGTTAAATTATGCAGGACAGGCAAAATATGGGGCCTGGCCATGAATGTAAATGATTCTGTCCTGTGAATATTCACTAAGTGTTTCACAAATGTTTGGGTAAGAAGGAGCCCAAACCCTGCTGACACTGGCAGGTGTGGCAGAGGTGCAGCTACATACCTCCACAGGTTACTCATGAGTGAAGGAGGCGCGGGCAAAGGTCTCTAATTTTCTGACGGCACCTTCAGTGTGCTAAATTACTGTCTGTTCTGAAACGCATTACCGCTGTAGGTGAGTGAATGATTTCTCAGATGGCAGCATTCCCTGTAGTGTTTCTAAGGACAGTAATTCAGGTGTTTATGGGTTTTAACACTCTCAACAACCTGCAGCCCTGAAACCTACAGTGTGGCACTGTGGAGAAACAGAGTAAATGGTTAATGAGTTGCCTGGTTCCTCCACATTTGGATGCAAGTGATATTAAAACGTTGTATTTAAAATCGAGACAACACAGATTTTGCAGTCCTCCTCTGTTGTCACAAAGTGCTGGGCAGAGTACATGTTCCAGAGTGAAGCCAAAATTAGGGGGAAAAAACCTCTCTGCTGTAGTACTCCAAAGTTTCCACATATTTACTGATGATAAACACAGGTAGTCCTCTGCACCTCACCGTTTTTGGGCATGTGCCTCCAAGTTCCCGCTCCGGGAGGGAGCAGAAAAACCTGAAAACCCAGGGCCAGCTGGGCGAAGAGGCGGCAAAGAGATTTCCCTGGAAACGAGAGAAAAGAAACGCAGACCACAGGCCAGATTCAGATCAATCAATCAAACCCTGTTTGTCATAGTGGTGGAATCTGTCGCAAAGTGCTGAACTTACTGTGCCTCCCAGAGGGAGTCAGAGGAAAAACCCTAGAAAGCTCAGGGCCTAAACTGTGAGGGAAAAGTGGCTAAACCCAGACTGTAAATAAATAACCGAGTAATAAGCCCAATAATAATACTGAATAATAATAGATATTTTAACACGTCATTCGTTTATACAAAGTTGTTTACAAAAGTTTACAAAAGAATGTTTACAAAAGTGAAGATGGTTAAGTGTCTAGTGTAAGGTTACAGTAGCCGGGTCCCACAGCAGATGTTGAAATTACAGTCTTCCAGCCACAGGGGTTATTAAGCTGTGGCTTGCTGCTGGCCCGGGTCACACTCTACCAGCCTTGCACACTTTGGCCTGCTTTCACAAGCAGTGATGTCTGTAGGTAGGAGCTGCCTCTTGGCTGTCAGCGTTAGGCTCATGTGAGCGCCAGTGGAGGGAAGTGAAAACGTGATCTTATCTGGCTTCAGCAGCTCAAGAAGCCCTCTGAAAATGAGCATGTGGAGGGTTTTCTTTTGAAATGGTTAAAAATGGCAATGTCATACTGCTCAGCGTTCGTTAAAAGGGGGTGTTGAAGCATCATGAACGTACCTATTTATAATGTCTGAAACGTGTGTGTGTGTGTGTGTGTGTGTGTGTGTGTGTGGATCCTTTAGACCGTGTGCTTGTGCATCCTTTACAGTCTAAGCCTCTGTTTCATACTGTGAGCCTCTGCAACAGGCCTATATCAAAGAGCTGAGCGTAGAGACAGTGGAGCTAATCCCTGCTTTAGTCAGAATTCCCCTGTTGGAAAGACATGGGTGGTACTGGCTGACTGAAGTGGGAGATGTTGGCCATCAGCTTCATGTTTTTTTTGGTGCTGAAATTCGCACATCTGCGTACCAGTATTTTTGACTTATTCTTTTTGCTCAACAAATACTGTGTATAGCATGACTTTACAGAAGTTTTCTAGGGCAAAAAAGGCCTAGGAGTGTTTGAAAAGGAACATCAGAGAAAGTGTTTGTTCATATGCTCCAAGCCCACTCTAAGTCAGTAAGCCTCGCCGGGACGATCAATAAATACTTGGCTCATCCAAACAGACACTTTCCCTTGGTTTATTTTCTCACAGTAGAGCCCTGGAATGTCATATATCTGATTTTTCTGCTGCGGACATTGTAAGCGTAGCTGTTCTCCATCGGAGTGACCTCGCTGTCGTCACCGCTCCCGTTAGAGGAAGCGCCTAAACTTAGGTCTCAGTCGTGACGTCATGAGGTGACATTGTCCTGAATCAGCACGCGACGGGTGCTGCTTTTGGCTCAGGGGCCGTGAGGTCACTTCCTGTCCCTGCTGTGTGTGTGTCACCGTCTCTCCTCTGTGCTGACAGTTTCGCTTCCTCTTCCCTTTTGTTCCCGTAGTCATCAGGTACGTCCCTCTGTGGACACACACGCTTCCTGCTCCATAGCAGGGTCTTCCCGCTTCAGCTTGTGCTGCTCTAACGAGTGCCTGAATAGGGTCAGATTGCTTCAGAACACGGGCACTTTAATGTACCTGCCTCGTTGCATGTCTCAGATGGGTTTGTGAGTGTCCAGGAAATGTTTGTTAAGTGTTAGTTAGTGACTAATGTGAAGTGCTTGTTTTTGGCTGTGTCTGCCGGCAGCGGAGCTTGAAATAGCTTCTGTCTGTCTGTTCTGTCAGACACTGTAGTGACAGCACCGTATTCTACCGCTAACGGCGGGAAAGACCAGCAAACGAGTCTCAGCCACTGGACAGATCTTTTTGTTTTCTGTTGTTTCCAGAAACTTGACTCAGTGATTTGGTAATCTTATCTGGGTTGGACAGAGGAGTGTGTGCTCCTGAAGCAGTGGCACTTTTGACACTGAAAGCAGAGCGACTCTGGAGTGGTGGTGTGTGTGGGAGTTCCTTGATTACTCGGGGATTGTGGTGGTTGTCGGGGGGGAGGTTTCCGGCCGGAGGAGAGGTCGCTCGGTCTTTAGTGAGCACCTCTGTCAGAACACCACTCAGCACATTCTCCTCTGACTCTTCCCGAAAAGCCAAACCACAGTGCGAGGCCTGAAGACCTGTCATAACCCCGTGCCCTGCCAGTTACCCTACCCCACCCCATGTTTTCTCCAATGTCTCAGTCCCACGTGAGGGGGTCGTGGAGGGAGAGGAGGCTGCAGTTTGGAGAACAGAAACCGCCAGTGTCTCGAATCCTGAATCCATCCTGTGATTAGCTTAGGAGGTGTGAAATGGTGCTGAAATTGGCGTGGATGTGTTACAACAACACGACAAATTCCATTACGGGCCATGGTGAGAGGCGTTTCTGGGGGTCCGGTTCGAGGGCAGAGGGTGCCTGCTCTATGCGCCCCTTCCATCGCGGGCGTCTGTGCTGCCCTCCTCCTCCGCGGGGTCCCCCCCCCACCCCGAAAACTCCGGGCTGTTTTCCTGGGTAGCAGGACGCCTACAAAGACTCTTTTGTGTCAAGGAATGCTTCAGGAAATCATTCAGATTTTATGCATTCTCTGCGGTGTGTGTGTGTGTGTGTGTGTGTGTGTGTGTGTGTGTGTGTGTGTGTGTGTGTGTGTGTGTGTGTGTGTGCATGTGTGTGTATGAATGTGAATGTGAATGTGAGTGTGTGTGTGTGTGTGTGTGTGTGAGAGAGAGAGAGAATTGTGTGTGTGTGTGTGTGTGTGTGTGTGTGTGTGTGAGAGAGAGAGAATTGTGTGTTTGCGTTCGTGTGTGTGTGTGTGTGTGTGTGTGTGTGTGTGAGAGAGAGAGAGAATTGTGTGTTTGCGTTCGTGTGTGTGTGTGTGTGTGTGTGTATGAATGTCAGAGTGTGTGTGAGTGTGAGAGAGAGAGAGGCTAATGCGATTTGCATATCTGTCTCTTGCTGTTTGTGGTGCTAGCAGACGCTGGTGAGGGGGGCGGAGGGCTCTATTGTTAGCGGGACTGTGCAGCTTGCAGTGCGCTGAGTCTCTGTGTGGTGTGGTCCAGCTGTCCAGACTGCCAAGCTTTTTATTTCCTCTGTCTCTGTCCCTCTCTACCGCCCCCCACCCCCCGTCTTTCTCAACTGAGTTCAGTTTGCTTTATTAGCATGACAAACATACATTTGTGTTGCCAGAGCATATAGGTCACATAAACAAGTGGAGCAGCAATAACACCATAACACAAGAATACAGTAATAGCTACCGCTAAGAATTCGGTCTGACAGAGAGTATCTCACTCCCTCTCTCTCTCTCTCTCTTTCGCTCTGTCTCTCTGTGACTTGCTTTTTCTGTCTCTCAATGTCTCCTTCTTCTTCTCTCTGTGTCTCTCTCTCTCTCTCTCTCTCTCTCTCTCTCTCTGTCTCTCTCTCTCTCTCTCCCTCCCGTTCTCCCTCTCTCTCTCTCTGTCTCTTTCTCAGTTCGGATAGCTTGTTAACCCCTCTATGCTTTGCTGTCCGTGTGAGTTTGCTGGATAGCTGTTTCAGTGTTCTACACGCATACGGAAGCAGGGCGCTTTTCCTGTTTGTTTTCAACAGCTTACGTCTGTCATTTTTTTCTTTTTTTTTTGTCCCCTCTTGGATGATCCCCAGTGATACTGTAAAGGACTGTACTATAGTGCTAGAATTCAGGTTGCAGTGCATACTAAAAAAGAAAAAAATAACCAGGGTCCCTTAGACCCTTCATTTGTAGCTCAGCCTAACCTAAGCTTTGTCTGGTGGCTAGATTGGCATCTAAGGTTTCATGTCTCACCGATTTCTAACAGCTGGTGGTAGAGATCAGATAGTGAAACTGTGATCTGTGCCTCTGGATGATGTTTTATTTACTTGCTTTTTTAGTTTTTGTAAGATTCTTTTTTTCCCGAAATCGGATGTGTCTGTTCACATTTGGTCGCTTTGGCAGGAATAGCCCCAGATCTGACAAAGATCAACATTTTTGAATAATTTTTATTTTTGACATAGGAATCAACTGGCACAAAAATGCAAACATTGTGATAGCGGTCAGAGAACCCTTGTAGCATGAAGGTGTGTATGGGAGAATAGCCATGTGAATGATGTGATTTTAAAGTGATTCTGCTGTATTGCAAACCCCTTTAGGGTGTTCACAATGACTCGACTTCGCCTCAGGCCTGCATTACACCCCCCCGCTGCAGTTTAATTTCCTACAGCGGTTCAGAGTGTCATCTTTTATTCCTGGACTCATCCACTGGTGCTGGATGCTGTTTGCCAAATTGCTGGGAGGTACTAACAATGCCAATAATGCAGTTAGTAAGTCAGCTACAGTCTTAGGAGTCATCAGCAATAGCAGCAATAAATTTAATCATGATATTAGTTAACCTAATTTCTGTTGGATGTTGACCTCTGCATTGAACCCAAAAAGGGGTGTAACTATAGGGTTGTTAGTGAATTATTGATCCATAGTGTTTTACTTCTGAGAGCAAACTCATTTGATTGGTTCAGCCAGTCAAGGATGGACAGC
>NC_050586.1:3945000-3950000 GCF_013368585.1 Megalops cyprinoides
GGCAGGTGGTTTACAGCAGTAGCAGGTAAAATCCTCACACAGGAGAGCCCACATGGAGTCGGCAGCAGGAGACCGCAGCAGCTATCAGGAGACTCAGTGCCGTCCCTGAAGGACGAGCTCTCAGAAAACGAGACGCTGTAACGCTAACAACACCAGACTAGCCTTGTCTGCAGAGGATGCCTGGCTGGAATCCACACAGGCCAAAGAAAAGGGCTTCAGACAGAGCAAATGGAACATTTACATTTACATTTACATTTATTCATTTGGCAGACGCTTTTATCCAAAGCGACCTACATAGGTTACAGTTCTTTACAATGTTATCCATTTATACAGCTGGATATTTTACTGAGGCAACTGTGGGTTAAGTACCTTGCCCAAGGGTACAGCAACAGTGTCCCAGCGGGGATTGAACCGGCAACCTTTCGGTTACAAGTCCTGCTCCTTAACCACTATGCTACACTGCCACCCACCACTGCCACAAACATGATTTGTACAAAAGAGAAAATGGCAAGCAATCAGAGGAAGGCTACATCAAAGCCCGGTCGCAAAGTCAATGTTCCACATGTTATACAATGCCAGGGCTCTATGGTGGGCGACTTTATGGAGGAGGCTCCCCATTGGTGGAGGGTGAGATAAGCCACACCCACTGCGAAGGGCTGTGAGAGGATCTATGAAAGCTGCTGTAGAAATTCAATCCATTATTATTATTGTTTTATTATTTAACTGTAAATCATGGTGGCCTCCTTCCAGATCTGAAGTCACGATAAAAATGTAGTGTCATCTTTTTAATTGTTAATCATGATGGCCTTCTCTTTCCCACACTGAGGCAGCTATATGAGTGCAATGCACTGTTATTATTAGTATAGTAGTATTAGTAATATTAGTAATAGTTGTGTTTGTAATAGTCTGGCACTGTCGCTCATTCAGTTTGAATGATACACTTCTGTGTTGGCACTTCTGTTTTGTGCTGGAAGTTGCTTTGGATAAGAGCAGCTTCTAATGTAATGTAATGTAGTAGTGATGGCCCCTCCTCTCTCTCAGGGTCCAGGCAATGTAATGTACATTATTGTTATCAGCATTATCAGCAGTAATAATGGTGATGGCCCGCTATACTGCTATATAGCAGCATATCTAATATTAGTATTATCATCAGCATTATTAGCAGTGGTGATGACGAAGGCCGCCTCCTCTCCCTCAGTGCGGAAGCCTCTCCGGCCGAATGCTGCCAGCACGCCAGGCTCCTGGAGGACACGCAGTTTGTGGATGGCTATAAGACGCTGGGCTTCCAGGAGAGCGTGTACGGCGAGTTCCTGAGCCGGCTGAGGGAGAACCCGCGGCTGGTGGCGTCCTGCCTGGTGTCCGGCCAGCGCCTGAACCCAGAGCATGCGCAGGGAGTCATCCACAGCGTCTTCACCTCCCTGTACGGGAACTGCATCATGCCCGAGGACGAGAGCTACCTGCTGCAGGTGAGCCGCCCCGCCCACGCGCCCTGCCCTCCCCGGTGCGGAGTGCAAGCGCACATTGCCCTCTCTGTCTCTGTACGTCACACTCTGTCTCTGTCTGTGATTTTCTCATGCTCTCCATGTGTACGCCCACAAACGCATAAAGCAGATCGCTCTCACTTTCTCTCCCTGTGTCTCTTTTCCTCTATCTATTTTTTCTTGCTGTCTCTCATTCGCTCTCTTCCTGTGCACATCCACAAATTCACAAAGGGCATCGCTCTCTCTCTCTCTCTCTCTCTCTCTCCCTCCCTCCCTCCCTCCCTCCCTCTCTCTCTCCCTCCTTCCCTCTCTCTCGCTCTCTCTCTCGCCCCCCGTCTCCCTCTCTCTCTCCCTCTGTCTCTCTCTCGCCCCCCCGTCTCCCTCTCTCTGTCTCTCTCTCTCTCTCTCTCTGTCTCTCTCTCCCTCCCTCTCTCTCTCCCTCTCTCTCCCTCCCTCTCTCTCTCTCCCTCCTTCCCTCTCTCGCTCTCTCTCGCCCCCGTCTCCCTCTCTCTCTCTCTCTCTCTCTCTCCATCCTTCCCTCTCTCTCTCTCGCCCCCCTGTCTCCCTCTCTCTGTCCCTCTCTCTCTCTCTCTCTCTCTCTCTCTGTCTCTCTCTCTCTCTTCCTGTCTCTGTCTTCCCCTTATTTTCTCTCAGTACACATCAGCTAACACGCAGCTGGATCTGTATCAGCTGTAACTGTGATTCGAGCTTCACTTCCTGTCAGGGGGAGAGCTCCGCAGCCCAGATGACCCTGAGCCAGAGCAGGGCAGATAATCGCCCCGCCTCCAGGGCTGCCTGATGAGTCATTGTGATGTAAGAGTGATGTCAGCGCTGAGGTCACACAGGGCCTTTGGGGTACTGTGAGCCCAGGGCTTGGATGTAGATCATTAAACAGAAAGGAACAGTCAATCCCATCATGAGACAGTGCGGCCTTACTAAAATTTACTGTTTCGTCAGATTCATTTTTTAGCTGGAACTCGGATAAAAGGCACCTGGGGGTGGCTTTCTGAGCAGATGCAGCCCAGGGATTGTGTTCAGCTGGATATACCACACATGCAGGGATCCGCTTGGCAAGGGTTATTGACCTGGGGGGGGGTTGCAGTGTTCAAATAAACACTTTTCCTATGCTTGAGATGCTTTATGACTTTTTCCAGTAAAATTAACATGCAATTAACATTTTTTTTAAATCTTGCGAAATTCAGATACTTTTTCAGAAAACACAAGCTGGTATCTAAACAGAAATTATGAAATTTGAGAGAGCATGTTGGAGATCTTGATGATGGTGGTGATGATCATGATGATGATGATGATGATGATGATAAAGAGGAAGGTGATGATGACAGTGATGATGGTGTTGAGGATGATGAGGATGATGACGAAGATAACTATGATAACTTTCCAGGTCCTGCAGTAGCTGACTGCGTTCCTTTATTTAAAGCTGAGAGGTGACCCATGTTAAATAATACTGCTGCTGGTTGCTTCCTTCATCCCACAGTAGAGATGAAGCATGATCTGTATTCTCAGCTGCAGTTCGGCCTGAGTGACGGTGCCGTGTGTCTGCCCCCCCCCCCCCCAGCCCCCCCCCAGCCTGTGTGCTGCGCTGCCTGATCGAGTTAGAGCTGAAAGATAACATGTTAAATAATAATGCTGCTAATTGCTTTCTTCATCCCACAGTAAAGAATATAAGCCATGCTCTGTCCCAGTGAAGGATAGGGTCCAAAGCTCCCGTTAGCTCAGCCATCTTTGCCTTCGGACATTTGGCCTGACTGACAGTGCCATCTGCCCCCCCCGCCCCCCCCCCACCCAGGTGCTGCGCTACCTGATCGAGTTCGAGCTGAAGGAGAGTGACAACCCGCGCCGGCTGCTGCGGCGAGGCACCTGTGCCTTCAGCGTGCTGTTCCGCCTCTTCTCCGAGGGCCTGTACTCCGCCAAGCTCTTCCTGACCGCCACACTGCACGAGCCCATCATGCACCTGCTGGTGGAGGACGAGGACCACCTGGAGACGGACCCGGCCAAGCTGACGGAGCGCTTCACCCCGGCCCAGCAGGAGCGGCTGTTCGGGGAGAAGGGCTCGGAGGCGTACCGCCGCCGGGTGCAGGCCATGGTGGAGGCCAACGAGGCCAAGCTGGTGGCCCTGGTCAACAAGTTCGTGGGCTCACTGCGGCAGAGCACGTACTGCTTCCCGCACGGGCTGCGCTGGGTGGTGTCGCAGATGTACCGCACGCTGTTGCGCGTGGAGCGGCTGGAGGTGGGAGAGGTGCGGAGCATGTGCACCCACCTGCTGCTCACCTGCTTCATCTGCCCCGCCGTCGTCAACCCCGAGCAGTACGGCATCATCTCCGACGCGCCCGTCAACGAGGTGGCCCGCTTCAACCTGATGCAGGTGCCGTCCCGGCCGCGCGCGCACGCACGCACACACACACACACGCACACGCTCTCACACAGCTGTCATCCCGAGCTTATTTTCCCAGGGGAGGGAGGGTACATGGGGGTTTGCAACAGACGTGTTCGTTCGGTTTTTGAGCTGTGGGAAACATTTAAAATATCAGTATATATAGTCATGTGCGTCAGTCATATCTCAGTAGTCACTGTCCTCCTCTGTTGCCGTCTCTCTCAATTCAAAGAAGCTTCATTTGCCTGACCACACAGATGCCAGTCTTCCCAGAGCAATTTAAATAGAAATATGATAAAAGTATACAAAACCGCTATTGACGTCCCAGCAATGAATGATTAACAAAACAGGAAACATAATAGATAAGGAAAAGTGATAGCCACTCCTTTATCAAGAGTCCATTTTTTATTTATGTCACGCTTTCTCTCTGGGCTGGCTGTGGTCACTGAGCCTGTACTTGATCATAAACTGTCTTTGCTTTGTTTCTCTGGCAGTAAATTTGATAGTGACAGTACTGCACAGCATCTCTCTCCCCACGTCTGTCTCTCGTTCCCTCTCTCTCCTCTCTCTGTGTCTCTATCTCCAACTTGTGTTCACTGACTGTCTCTCTGGGATATACAAAGTACACATTACGTAGACAGCAAATAGGAAAACACAGACCAAAGAATATATGTTGTCATACGACAATGCAACAAAGCACTTAGCACTAATTTACAAGAACAAGAATGTGATAGCTCTCTCTTACCCCTTCTCTCTGTCTCCATCTCTCTCTCTCTCTGTGCTCTGATAGGTGGGACAGTTACTACAGCAGTTGGCCATGGCAGACACTGAGGAAGGAGACCCTCGTAGGAAAAGTAGCCTGTCTAAGTTTGATAAAGTAAGAAACTTTCTGAGGTATTTAAATACATATCTTCATCCTCTCTGCTGTCCAGCAATGAGACAGAACTCTCATAATGTCATGTACTAGGCCAGAAAAAAGAGGAATGCTTGCTGTGTGTGTTTTTGCTGTGGGGGAGAAACCTACTTTTGAAAAGCGTGACCCTGGGATCATGCAAATAAAATTCCTGGGGATAGTTCAGTTTTTTCACCTCTGTTGTCTGCTCTTTCGCCAGTGTGTGAATTGATTG
>NC_050586.1:3955000-3957500 GCF_013368585.1 Megalops cyprinoides
CAAGGCACTCAACCCACAACTGCCTCAGTAAACATCCAGATGTATAAACAACATGTAAACATTGTAACCTACGTAAGTTGCTCTGGTTAAGAGAGTTTGCTAAATGATGATAATGTAATGTAATGTGTAACACTCAGTAAAGGATCTGACTGTGTGTTACATGCAGGAGAGAACAGACTCTCACAGGAATCTGAATTCAGCAGAGCGTTCCTTTAAAGCCCCTCTGTAGCCTGCAGACTGGCTTTACTCTGGAGCTGCGCGCTTGTGTTATTGAGAGACACAAATCTTCAGGCAAATGCGCCGTTCCCAAGAGTCTGCAAGTCACGCCTCTGTGCTGTCTGATCGTATTTGCACACGTTTTTTCATCTGCTCATATCGACAGCGCCTGCCGACAGTGTTAAACAAATTGAGATGTTTTACGAAGACGAAAGGCGCTGTCTCATATGATGTGGAGGAAGAAAACGAAAGTGAGGGCTAATGACAAGTGAAATGTAACAGGAGAGACGATCAGTAGCAGCAAGGTGCGTGTGTGCGTGTGCGTGCGTGTGTGTGCGTGTGTGTGCGTGTGTGTGCGTGTGAGTGTGTGAGTGTGTGTGTGTGTGTGTGTGTGTGTGTGTGTGTGTGTGTGTGTGTGTGAGAGTGTGTGTGTGTGAGAGTGTGAGAGTGTGAGAGTGTGAGAGTGTGAGAGTGTGTGAGTGTGTGAGTGTGTGAGTGTGTGAGTGTGTGAGTGTGTGAGTGTGTGAGTGTGAGTGTGTGTGAGTGTGTGAGTGTGTGTGTGTGAGTGTGTGTGTGTGTGTGTGTGTGTGTGTGTGTACGCGCATTTGCCCTGCGTGTCTGAAGCTCTGCTCTCACTGCCCCGTCAGACAGTACAGTGCTCTCTGCCCGAGGTCAAGCTGTAACACTTCAGTAATGCTTCAGTAACACTGCAGTAACGCTTCAGTAACGTTCGGCCTGTCACCATCCCCTCCCCTCCCACCAGCAGCTTCTCGGAGCCGAAGCCGTACCAACATCGCCCAGGAGGGGGAGCCAGAGGCCAGTTCCCAGGAGTCTCTGCAGGAAGTGATGTCGGAGGAAGTTCTGGTGATCTCTCTGGGCACCGCCCCCCAGGTCGTTCCTGGCATGATGTCTGAGAACGTGGTAAATGCTTCACAAGGCCTAACGCGCCCATCCGGGTCACACCGCTAAGCAGTCGAAAGGGCTAGGGAAAGACTGTAGTCTTTTAACCAGTAGGTGGGCATCGGGAGAGTGTGGGTGAACCCTTCAGCCTGGCATGTAGCTTCAACTACCCAGCTGTTTATATGGATAATGTGGAAAAATGCAAGAACTGTCAGTCACCCTGAAAACCAGTGCCTGCCAAGTATATAAATAAGATTAGTCCATGTGGGAGGATAAGCAGTGGCTTAGGAGAAGATGTGGCCTGATACTGTGCTAATGAGCTGTATGCTAATGCTAATGCTAATACTACAGTATAGTGTTTAATGAAAGCAGTGCAGTGCTGTACAGAAACCAGCCCGCATGTGAATGTACCCTCTCTGATGAGCTGTTGTGGACCTCCACCCCCCCCCCCCCCCCCCCCCCCCTTCAGGTTCTGACCCTACAGATGGCAGACGGGGGGCAGGGCGACGCCCCCGCTGACGACACGAAGCTCCACGGCAAGCCGGACAAAACGCTGCGCTTCTCCCTCTGCAGCGACAACCTGGAGGGCATATCTGAGGGTGAGCTTCCCCCAGCGGCCTGCAGAGGTCGCCATTTCGCTCTGGGAGTCGCTCACAGGCGAGCGTTTGAAGGTGTTGCAGCGTTAACTCTCCTTAAAAGAAAGTCAGGTTTTGGTTGTTCAGACTGGAGGGAGAGTTTTGCATGTAAGACTCTCCCTCGCACGCAGCACCAGTGCAGTTTTGTTTTGGGTAACATGTGATAAGGGAGCACACACCCCTGCGTGGTGCGGATGATAAAAACTCAGCTGAGATAAGAGTCCGACACAGCAACCCGCTGCAGCACAGACGAAAAGGCTGACACCATTCCCGCCATGCAGATTGAGTGAGAGAAATGGCTTCTGATCGGCTAATCCATACAGGGCCATCCAATCGGTCCAACTCCGTCTCGTCACTGGACCTGGAGGGGGAGTCGGTGTCCGAGCTGGGGGCGGGGCCATCCGGGAGCAACGGCGTGGAGGCTCTGCAGCTGCTGGAGCACGAGCAAGGTGTGTGATGAAGATGATGCTCATGATGGATATGTTGGTGCCTCTGATGATGATGGTGGTGATGAAGACGATGGTGATGCTGATAGTGATGTTTATGATGAATATGTTGGTGCGGATGATGATGTTGTTGTTGGTGATGAGGGTGATGATGATGATGATGAAGGTAATCATCTGTTTTCTGTCTCCCTGACTCGTCTTCCTCAGCCACCACTCAGGACAACCTGGACGACAAACTGCGCAAGTTTGAGATCCGGGACATGATGGGTCTGACGGACGACCGCGACATCTCCGAGACGGTGA
>NC_050586.1:3962500-3965000 GCF_013368585.1 Megalops cyprinoides
ACAGACGTTCGTCAAAAAACTACTATTAATCTCTCTCGGTCTGTCATTCGTTCTGTTTTTCTGTGCTTACTAACTTTCTGTGTTTCTCTGTTGTGTTTCCTCATTCCTTGTCTCTCCTTCATTCTCTCTTTCTCTCTCTCTCTCTCTCGCTCTCTCTCTCACTCTTCAGAGGTAGGGTCATTTACATTCCTGCCTGTTCGCAGACTCTGATTGGGCAGTGGTTTAATTTCATCTGCATCACAGCAATCCATTATGTTAATGTGTGTGTTTTTTTGGGGGGCGGGGCCACAGAAGTGAGATGTTAATGTTCGGCAGCTAAGAGCGCAGTAGCACGGCCCATTTGTTAGCTTCCAGGAATGTGCTCCTTATTAAATTTGCCGCATTATTAAAGTGGCACAGTGAAAGCGTGGAAAGCAGGAAACTAATGAACCCCAGGGATTGCTCCTGACGTGCTGTGCTCTCAGTTTGGGTGGGGGTGTGGAGGGATCTAGCTTCTCTGTAATGTCTCTGAGCAGCATATTCTGAGAAAGAGACACGCATTGGTCTCTATCAGGTCTGATCATAAACAGCACACAACCTTATGTACCTACAGAGCTTTAAAAAGTGTGTGTAGATGCATACAGAGCTTTAAACAGTGTGTATGTACATACAGAGCTTTAAACTGGTGTTTTAGTGTGTACTTATATACATGTATATTGTATATTGTATGTTGTATTTGTTCTTAACAGTGTGTGTGAGCATGTGTGTGTGTGTGTGTGTGAGAGAGTGCTTTTGTCTCCGTGGTAACGCGCTCTGGGTGTGTGTGTTTGGCCCCCAGAGGCCCCTGACCTGAAGCAGGAGGAGCGTCTGCAGGAGCTGGAGAGCTGCTCGGGGGTGGGCAGCACCTCGGACGACACGGAGGTCAGAGAGGTCAGCTCCCGGCCCAGCACGCCGGGACTCAGCGTGGTGTCAGGTACGCAGCACTGACCCCTGCTGGCCAGGCGGACACACAGCAAGCACCACTGACCACTGACCCCTGCTGGCCAGGCGGACACACAGCAAGCACCACTGACCACTGACCCCTGCTGGCCAGGCGGACACACAGCAAGCACCACTGACCACTGACCCCTGCTGGCCAGGCGGACACACAGCAAGCACCACTGACCCCTGCTGGCCAGGCGGACACACAGCAAGCACCACTGACCACTGACCCCTGCTGGCCAGGCGGACACACAGCAAGCACCACTGACCACTGCTGATCAAACGGACAGACAAGGAGACAGCCTTTAAGCCGCTGCATCCCCAACCGTATGACGGTACATTGCAGTACTTTTAGTGCAGTCAGTACAAGTGCGGTTTCCTCAGGGCAAGGTAAATAACAGAGTTGAGATGACAGGCATTGAGTAAGTGACGGAGGACCGCGTGTGGACATGCCTGTGAGCCCAGAGGGGGTGTAGATCCCAGGGGTGTGCTCAGGATGAGGTGTTATTCCCCCCCATCCCCCCACCCCCTCGCACCCTGGGGAACAGTGCTGCCGGTTTGCAGCTCCCTGCGGGAGCGGAGCCGCGAGGGGCCTATTCGGTGCGCACCGCGGGACGCCCCTCGCTCCATCTCTTCCACTCCTCTCGCTGCTGTCTCCGCCTATTCCCCCCGGCCCCTCTCAGAAAGCACACCGAATCCGGGGGACTGAGCCCAACCCCGCCCCCTGCTTACAGACACTCTGAAAGGTGCTCTGGAGTGCACTGCGCCTGTGTAAAACTTCACCAAGGGGCTAGTCTGTCTGTCCATCCTAACATTGTGATTTAGTCACAGGAGTGATTTCCAGGCTCTAATCCACCATTTCTCTGAATTACATTAGGTCGTACGATATACAACATTTCATACAATATTGTGTTCATACATTCATTATGTATTTACATTTCACAGTTTCTTCTGTCCTATCCTTCATTTTTCATGCTGTTCCAGTTCTGTGTCTCCGTATCTATATCTCCAGCCTGAGGGGGAATCGTGATTCGCTGACGTTTTTTTTTTTTTTGTTGTTTTCTTGTTACCGTGTGGAGCAGGTATAAGCGCCACCTCGGAGGACATCCCCAACAAGCTGGAGGACCTGCGGTCGGAGTGCAGCTCAGATTTCGGGGGGAAGGACTCGGTGACCAGTCCAGATGGGGAGGAGCCGGCTCACGGTAGGAGGGAACAGTGTTCCGGAGCTCAGCAACGCCGTGGCGCCCTCGGTCCTGCGTCTGACCGGACAGGCGCGGTCAGGCCGCATTACTCCCTGTTACACCCCCTCCCACACAAACGCCGACCTCGGGGCGCGCTGGCGTTTATGTAGCAAAGCGCAGAGACCCGGCGTCACAGACCCAGCTCCAGAGCTGAGGTCATTTAAGATCTGAAAAATATACACACATACAGGATTAGCCCGTTTCTGTCAGTTACACCATGGTCCATAACTGAAAATAAACAAGGGTTCCAGAAGCTTCCCAGTAATTTAATGTGAAATGTTTTCTAAGTTTTGTTCTAA